>NW_027507784.1:104368292-104550792 GCF_037356315.1 Lithobates pipiens
TGAACCCAAGCTTTGCTCCAGCGATTCCCAGGTTGACATGCAGAACACTTCCAGCAAGTATTTGCATTGCATTATACTCTGTTATTATTAGTGTACATATTGGTTAGACAACGGCACATTTCCTGATATCGCACGTGTCCCCATGGGAATGACATAATTCGCTGAATGTCACTTTATGCCTTTTCTGTGACATGAAGAAATAAAGACAGAGAAAAGTCTATTGCAATTGACTCAAGACAAAACACTGCTGCTTCCAGGCCCTTTCCATTGCTTGCGCGACTCTTTAATGCCACCTATCGACTAGTTTGCGAATTACCTCCCTAAAAGCCAACGTCTGTCTACTGAGACTTGCATTCCCAGCAATAAACCTCACTCATTTTATCATCATTTTAATCTCAATTAAAGGAAATTCATAGAATATACCATACAAAAAAATCCTATGGCAATTATTCAAAATAAACAGTTTTTTTTTTATTATTGTATTTTATTTTGTTAAGCCTATTTCCCATTGATTCAGTAATATTTGCTTTGTAGACTTCTATCTTTTTCTTTATACTAATCTCTATCGTGCTAATGATATCCCTAATCTATGAATCCATCCGTTGCTTTGCTATTAAACGTGCCGTGAGCCTATTCAGTACCATGGACAGCGCCAAATATCAATCAATGCTGTTCAATAGCACCAAAGCTGACAAATATTATGGCGGTGTATAGATTACAAAAATCTATTCAAATGCACCTACTTCCCTTCTATCTTAAAGTTTAAGTTTAATAACTGTACCTGTCCATTCATGTCATATTTTTATAAAAAAAAAAAATAGATTTTTCTAATCCCTAAAACCCCAGTGCATTGTACAATACATATGATCTGCCGCACATGTTAATAGCTGATTGACATCGGTATGTGTGATTTATCATGCAATTTTTAGCATCTGGTGCTTTGCTAATAACTGTATAATGAATCGTAATGTACTAGTGATAGCATGATGTGTGTGGATATGAAAATGGAAAAAAAGTAATAATTGTGCAAAAATAAAATACACGAAAAAATTGCTTGTTTTAAATGTGAATTAGTTTTAAATGGTAACTTTTTTTTTTTTTTTTTAATTATTAAAGAACAAAAAAATAAAATAGAAATCCCACTTTTCTTTGTACCTGAAGGCTCAGTCTGCTGTGCAGAGCTGTTAATTGCTGCTTGGATTGCAAGGCTGAAAGTCCCTGTCCATTTTTTGCTAGGAAGAAGCTGACTAGAAAATGTGAAATTGCTTTTCTGCCTAAAGCTGCCTTACCTGAATGTCATAATTACAGTAATTATGCACATTCAAATTATATGCTAATTAAATTAGAATCAAATCGCTCTAAATCGGAACCAAATGAGGTAGTAGTGAGGAATTAATCAATGACAACATAAATAAAGACTTTAATAGATATTTATTTCTAGCGATCTCAAGGCAAATTTTTAGGAATTTTTTTTTTTTTTTTTGGAGGCATCCATTCATTTCATATAAACAAATATTAAATGATCATAGCTTTCCTGGTAATCTGCACTCATCAAGTCAATAGAACAGCTCCTATTTGGATAAATGCAGATACAAAATTGTGACTTTGACATTTGTACATCAAGGCAGCTTGTAATAACTAGGGGAATTCCAGGAAATGGAATTATGAGGGGATGGTCATGAAGAATGACAGATAATGGAAGGGGAGCACGTGGGGTTTATAGTTCCAGCACATATGGAAAGACAAAAATGATATAATCTGATAACCACTTTGGATTTCTTTAAATTGATTTTGAAGATAAATTAAAACCAAAGTCATTCTCTTTTTTTCCTAAGGGGAAAATGGAACTGGTGTTAAAAAAAAAAACTGTAGCAAGGGCAGTGTAGTTATTGCCCATCACAGCAACTCAAATTCTTTCATCTGAAAACTAAAACTTGATTGATTGCTATGTGCAGCAAATTTAGTTTTCATAATCTACTCCTACTGAAAATTATTTGTAGGCTGGTGAAAGCCCTATTTTCACTCACCCTGATTGTATAAATTAACTTCAAGGTACTTGTCACTCAAGGCAATTTTAAACAGGTAAAGACTATGAACTGAACAACAGATACAATGCAATATGACTGTGTATGGAGGTAAAATGATTGCACCTGTCCACTATCAAGGACCTTATTCAGCCTTAGGCTGGCCATACATTATGCAATGTTCTTTTTCAATTTTCCTTTAGATTTACCAAAACCATATAATAGGAGGTCAAACCTAAACACTTTCAATTTGTATGCAATTAGACAGGCCCTTGCACTACATAGTTGAATGTAAATGTAAAGGCAATTGAACAAGAAAATTGTATAATGTATGGCCAGCCTTATTGATCTCTGCTTATTATGCAGAGATACTTATTTCTGCTTGGGGAGCTCACAGCTCCTGACCAGTGCATGCTGGATGGAAAACAAGGATCATTTGAAAACCCCATGTATTTTCCTAACTGTATACTAAAATTGTCTTTTCGGCTCTAGACAAATTGAGATTGATTTACTAAAGGAATTCAGAACCATAACTTAATAAATTGAGTGGAGGTTCACTTCAATTATCCAATCGTGTAAGAGCAAATTCCTGTTTTTTTTTTTTTAGTTAATATGCACCTGATTTGGCATTTAAAGTAAAGCACAACTTATTAAGTAAGGTACAATTTATTGACTGAAGACTCTCAGCATCTTTAGTACATCAGTATATTATGTCTAATGTAGTTTTGCTGCTTCCACTATGTTTGAGAGGTAGCCAGAACAAGCAAACCATACTACATGCAGGTTCCTCATCCCTTCGTTCTGTTCCTTTGACAATTGGATTGTATCAGGTGCACATGCCTGGTGACAAACAAAAATATGTGTCAAGTCTAAGATAATTGAGCTGCTGTTTTTTTCCTGACTAATACAAAAAAAAAAGAAAAAAAAAAGCCTAAGACAAAGAGACAGAAAATAAGCATTTTGGAGGGGATGGAAGTGGAGGGGATGAAAATGGAATATTTCAGAGTCATCTTGTCAGCTGTAAAATATTCCTAACATCAAAACAAATTAGGTGTTTTAAGAAACACCAACATAGCTGTGACAGTGGCAGGGACAGAGTGACATGGTGGCTCAGGCTGACCTGTCATACATGTATTTTCTATTATGAAAGGGACATGACTATGGGCTTGTTTGCAGGAGAATTTTCGGGGCCTCTCGCCACTGGAGACAATGTAATTATTTCAATGATAAGTCAATGTCACACAGTGCCAGGCAATGGTCTTGTGTGAGAGTTTAGAAGGCTGTAGTCTCACAGCAGGCATCATTTCATTGCTGGGAATTCCATTACATGGAGACAGGTATCTTATTGTCTTGACACTTGTTCCATTATTTAAACCTAATTATGGTGAATGGCTACATTAGATTATTAGATATGAACAAAAAAAAAATACATAAAACGTCTCGCAAAAGTGTCCATCCATTTTTAACAATTCTCTTATTTTAAACCATTCTTACGCAAGAATGTATTTCTATGCGGTATTTTGATTTCACAGCACAGATTATCTAACCATGTTTATTAATGTGGCATTGTTTTAGGTTAAAAAAAATTCTTAAGAACATTGAAAAATGCTATTTGCATAATTCTATAATCCTTATGTTATGGAAAATATAGGTTTTCACAGGTAAAAGAAAGTTACAGAAGAAGATCACAGTGCAATTATCCTCTACTGTTAAGTAATTTAAAAACATGGCTAAAGGATCATACGGTATCCAGGTTGTAAATCTGAAGGCGAGGGAGAGATGTGAAAATGGAGAGGAGAAACATTTCAAGGACTTTAGAGAGAAAATAATACAAATGCCTACAGTACATGCAGGGAATGAATAAAAAACATATTTTTTGAATGTCCCATTGATGTTGTGTTTATTTAATTTTCAGGAAGTGGAAGTTACAACAAAGTGTGTGCATTGATAAAGAAAAGGCTAATGAAAGATACCACGGGAAGCTGTCTACTGAGTGCAGTAGCTCAGTCTAGGGCACCATTCATCCATATAAAGAGTTCTGTGTGAGTGGTACAAAAGAAGCCATTGCTCCAGCAAAAACAGAGCAAATCAATAGTGGAGTCTGCTAAAATGCTTAGGAATGACCCAGAAAAGCATCCTGTGGGTAAATAATGCCAGGAGAGAGTCAATAGGCCAAAATTAGGTCATTAGGCCAAAATCAGTAATGATTGGGCAACATGTTGAAATAGAACAAAAAATGATTTGTGATAATACAAGGAATCACTTTAAGAAGACCTGTTTCAGTGTCACAGGGCCAAAAAATGAATATATTACAATGTCATAATCAGTCAAAGCCCTGATCTCAGGTCAGATGAGAATCCGTGACAGTATTTAAATATTGCAACATAAAGGGGCATCTGACTAACCCCAACATACTGTGTCCCGTCACTCACAGCCAGAAAGAAAGAGCCTCAATCAACAAAACTGGTACAGTACATACTTACCTCAAAAGACGTAAAGCTTTTTTTCCTACAAAACCCAGTTCTTTAAAGAACAAAAGATTCAACTCTTTTGCAAAGAGCATTTTTTATATTTTTCTTAAGATTTGTTCCCTATTGTAGAATGGTGTCATTCTACAATACGCAGTGACATTTAATATTTTGAAATGTTGTTCAGTGAAATAAGTGTTGTATTATTTAGTAAAACCAGTAATTTGGTGAGGAGCCTGAGTACGTTTGGAAGGCACTGGCTGCATAGTTCAGACGGGTATGATGAGTATCATCATTGTCATGTTATTATGGCAGCCTATTAAAGCAGAGCTCAAGTCTAAGTAAAGATGTTTCAAATGGGAAAGGTGGGTATAATATAATCCATTAACAATTTTGCTTAAATTTTTTAATCAATAAGAGCAGATAACAGCAAATAAGCTCATCACCTAAATCAGAACACCAACATAAATTGTGGCCTGTGTCTGCTGTAAGTCAGTGGGAGCTATACTGTATCTAGGCTGGTAGCCATAATTAGATTGTCATGGCTTATTCATAAAGCACAGCAAGAAGAGTTTCTGTTTAATGGAGTCCTTTTTATTGCTTTAAACCTGCTTGTCTATGACTTGCTGAGTATAAAAATGGGGCACACAGAGGTCCTAGTTTTCTGACTCCTCCACATGTGTATGATGACTAATATTGTCGTGGGCACCTTAGCAATGATAAGTTAATTTTCACCAAAAGGCTGCTTTTTTAATTGCCTTGGATTGTGTTGTATAAATAACTAAAGCCCAACTCCAAAACATTTTTTTCATGATGATGAGAGTTAGAATGCCTGTTGCTGTCTATGCAGCCCACTGGGAATAGTTCCTCACACTTCCTGTCCAGTGACCACATAGGAAGTAATCAAGTATACAAACAGCAATTCAAATTGGGCAGAATTCATTTTTCTTTCTCAGTTTATTTATAAGAAGGGGAAAATCTCCAAAACAGGGAAACAAATAGCAAAAAAACAAAGAACCCAGAAAGTAACATAAAAATTGATCTCTTAAAGCAGTCAATGTTCTCAGCCAGGTCTTAAGCAGTGCAGAGGGATTAATCTCCTTAGGCATTCAACAGTGGTGGCTAAGGGTCAGCTCTTTGCTTGAGTAGGGACTTAGTGTGCTAGGGTGTGAAAGCTCCAAAAGCAGAATGCATAGCCCAGATCCACTTTTATTCAGACTCATGTCATAAAATCCAACACATCTCAGATTCAGAGGGTCCCCCTTCCTCAGGGCTTGGTATTTTTTGAGCAAAGTGAACTGAACTGATAGGGTTCCTAAAGGGGTAGCTAGTATGATCTCATCAGATGCTGGTTAAGCAATCATACTTTCCAGGGAGTCAGAGCAGAAGCAGACTGAATAAGTTGGCTTGGAATTCTCATTATCCAGCCAATGACTCCTTGTTAAATTCCATTTCATCAGATGCATCAAAGCTATAAAATGCAGATTCATGGGAGCAAATACAAAAAAAGTCAATTTGCCAACCCTTGAACAAAAAAAAGCTGTATTTCAGGGTCCAGTTGTCTAAACAGTGTTCACTGCTTTTGAAAACGTGCCTGTCTTCTGAAACCTCTAGCTTTTGACAGGTTTTTGTAGCCACTCAGTTGTCATTGGCTTACCAATAGCCGTGGTCTATAACAGGCTTTGACTTTTAAAGAGAATGTATAGTGATTTTACCTATATTTATTTATTATGGTCAGAAGGAGTTAAATCATTTGTATTTTCATTCCCTGACAGATTTAACTAAATTTTCTAATTTTTCATGTTTTCTTTACTTCCTGTTCAAGGAAAAACTTGTTGTTTACAGGCTCAATAGGTCAAGCTGAAATTTACACATACCGTGTTTCCCCGAAAGTAAGACAGTGTCTTACTTTCTTTTTATCCCCAAAAGCCCCACTATGTCTTACTTTCGGGGTATGTCTTATATTGGAAAAAAATTGTCGAATTTTTTGTTTTAACCATAAAATTAACATTTATTAACAACCTGAACAGTATTGTATTCACCACAAAACAGTTTTATAAAAGGAAGTGCCAAGAATGTCTTGTTACAACATTGCATAACATGTAAAACAATGAAAAATGGTAAGAACGAACAGTGGAATACTGGAAGATAAAACAGATTTATGTGTGATGCAGTACCACCTGCTGTATTTAATCCAGTGTGACACCTGCTGATACCCACTGGGTTACATACAGCAGATGATACCCCAGTATGCCAGTGTGTATGTTTTACTGATGTATGATTAATACTGTGTGCATTACCGTATTTTAAGCAGGAGACGGCAGTGACAAGTGCAGGGGACGGCGCGGTGACGTATGCAGAGGGGGACGGCTCAGGCGTGGGTAGGAGGCGGAGCTCATTAAGATCAGAGGGAAATGGCAGACGCGGCGACGTATGGAGAGGGGGGCGGTGCGGACGTGGGCAGGAGGCGGCGCGCAGCTAGATGAGAGGGAGGCGGCAATACCCCCGTGTTTCCCCGAAAGTAAGACATATGTCTTACTTTCGGGGTACGGCTTATATTAGCCGACCCCTCTGAAACGCCCGATATGTCTTACAATCGGGGGTGTCTTACTATGGGGGAAACAGGGTACTAGTGAATAAAAGCAGAACCTTATCGAAATCCTGCCTCTTTCCAGAGTTCCTGTAGGAAGCTCTTTCAGGAAAAACCATAGTGCTCTGGAAATCCTTCATGGTGGGTGCTCAGCATTGAATGTTTATATGTAAAAGTTTTTTTTTATATATATTTGTGTGTATATGGTGTATCTGTGTAATCAATGAGTTCTCGAATATCAGACCCACTGCATCCACATACCTTACAAATATATTGGAGGCTGTCTACCCGGATATGTGGTCTGCCTAACTTCCTCTCTGTCGGCTTGAGATGTCAGCAGTCATTTTCAGACTTCCAAGGTAGATCTGACTGACAAGTGGCTGTAAGGAATTTCTTGGCACTGAAATGTAATAAATAAGGCTTTCTGTATGAGACACACCAAAACGAAAAAAACCTGCAGAGAGTTTTGGAATCCCTATTCTGTGTTAAAAACAAGTAAGCAAAAGGGGTTCCCAGGTCTCCAGAATAAAGAGAAAAATAAGTGGGGAGGCTGGGTACATTACAGCAATGCCTGGATGAAACAATGATCCGGACAATGGTTCTCGTATGCATTTCAAAGATGATTTCTACTTTTGAATGAGATGTATCATGAGACCAAGAAGCTACACTAGGTATATTCATATATACTGTGCCATGAGGAATTTTCACAGCAAGATTTCGTTTGTGATCTTGATATTTTACTGGCAATACTCTGGATTTTTCTTTTACTGGTTAATCTGTATTCTTTAAATATAATTATATCAAAAGGATTGTCCAATAAATTAGCAATGCCTTAAATCACCTGCCACTCAGTATCATCTGTGTACCATTTATCATCACAGCTCACTTCGAAGCCCATAGTTCTGTCTCTGCAGGAAATGTAAAAATCCAAACCCTGTCATATGTGATATAATCTTAGTCTATCAGTTGTACCATAGACTTACCCAGCATGTTGTGAACTTAATATTCAGCCCATCCGGTACCAGTCTATGCACCTTTCCCCCCTCCCTAAACCTTGCTATTGGTCAGTGAGAACTTAAGGTATATGCACCCCTATTTAGGTATTTTAACTTTTATACAGGTACAGATTAAAGAAATATTGATTAAAATTATTTATAGTTCTCATATAAGCAGACATGTCACTGCTTTACCTGGTAAAGTTAGTGGCATTACTAGGGTTGGTGTCACCTGATGTGGTAAAACATGGTGTCAACCCCCCCCCCCCAACTTCCTCCGCCTTCCCCCCTCCGTCGGGCTCTCTACTGTCAAGCACCCATCCTGCCCCCGTCGGGCTATCTCTTGTCTAGCCTGTCACTGTGCCCTTCAGAGCGATGGACAAGCTAGTTTCAAGGCGGCATGGATTGGGATGACACCCCCTCTGGTGGATGTCACCTGAGTGCGGTCCACACCCTCCGCACCCTCTGCTCCCTACTAGCGATGCCCCTAGGTAAAGTATGTTTTTTTTTCATTTGTCTTGATAAAGTTTACTTTATTGATGTTCTGATTGATAGGAATTTCTCTGGGTAGGCAGAAGAAATAGTAGAAAGAGCTGCTGTAATATTAGAGTGGAACTAAACTGTATCTGAGCACCACAAAGTGAAAACTCTATTTAATTCATTTTTAACATTTATCCATGTCTCCATGCTTTATTTGGTGATGTATTTAATCAACCCCCCCATCATTTCTAGCCATTGCCATCTTGAGTATGGGCAGATGATTCATTTAGCATTTGCTTCCTGGAATCCATCTTTCCTTAGCTCAGGTATGCATGCAGGAGGGTGTGCTTAGCTGAGAAGACCCCTCCTCCAGATGAAAGAAAAAAATGCCCATGAAGACTTCTAGAATGTATAACTTAATATTGGCCTAGGCCAGAAACCAGGAAGAAACTGAAGAAATGTAAAAACAATGTTTAAAACAAGCAACTATAATATAAATTTCTATAATATACATTTCTACAAATGTTAGCAGCACAGGGATTAAGAATAATCAATGTTGACAGTTTAGTTCCACTTTAAGAATAGGTTTTCCACTTTACTAGTAAGGCCTTGACTTTTCTGACTTCAAGACCAAGCTCTACCTACCCATCATCCCTCTACCAGCAAGTCACTCTCACTGAATAGGGCATGGTTTAGCTCATAAGAGAGAAGGAAAGCTCTTTGTAATAAAATGAAACTCATTTCAAAGGGATGTACAAAGGTGCAGGCAGACAAGGGTGCTCTGGCTAACAAACCTAATAGAAAAAAAAATGATGATGATTTAAAGCTCAACTCTGGCCCAACAAATGTAATTGAAATATATTCCTCAATAGCTACAAAAAATAACATCCACTTTGTGTGCACCAAATGCCTTTTCAAACCCAGATATTACTTTGTAAATGTAGCAGCGACATCATTACTGTGCTGCACCTAGAGCAGAGCTGTGGGAGGGGCATAGCAGCTCCACCCACTACAAGTTGTCAGCAGTAAACTAGAGGAGGGGCCAAGACGAGTCCCCTTATACATAAAGAGAGCAGCAGTGACCGCTCTTTATTAAAGTAAGCTCCTGCGCAAAGGCAAAGCTTCACACCGAGTCTGAATTAAGAATACACATTCCTCTTTTATTTAGACAATATTTGCTAATGCTGAAGTTCAGCTTTGAAATATGTGAAAGAAAACTTTTCTGTGTTGCCAATACAAACATCTACTGCTGCATCTTTTACCACCTAAGCGGGAAGCTTCTAGCGATTATGTACTGTATGGTCAATACAATCAATATTCTTTTTTCCTTGAGCAGAGTAGAAAAATGCCACGGAGAAGCAAACTGGCTGGTGACAGCAACACAGAGAGTTCTTCCTGCGGGAGACTTATATTCACCGAATCTCTTAACTATTCACAGCGGGAATTATTTGTTTGAATATAAAATGTATTTGTGGCTGGCTAAACAGGATGACAGAATTTCTGTGCAGGATAAGCACAGAGCCATATACAAGCATACCCCACTTTTAAGTACACAATGGGAATTATTTGCTAAAGCTGGAAAGTACAAAATCAGGCTCACTTCTGCATAGAAACCAATGAGCTTCTAACCTCGGCTTATTCAATTAAGCTTTGGTAATAAAACCCGGAAGCTGATTGGTTTCTATGCAGAAGTGAGCCTGATTTTGAACTTTCCAGCTTTAGTAAATAAACCCCATTGTGTACTTAAAAGTGGGGTATGCCTGTATACATGTTAGACACCATTATGTTGAGTTCATTTCCTTTGAAGCACTTATACGGGATTCACTGCTGTGCCTTTACTGGCTGCTACTGATTTGCTGCAGAGGGTCATTATGCGGTTCAAATATGTCAGGTCAGTCTTAATTAAAGCTGGCCCATCATTCATTTCCCCACACATAATATCGCTGTTGTGCTTGAGATGTCATAATTACGTTCCATAATAAATATATTTCTAATTGTGTGGATTTTTTTTAGTGCTTTTGAGACCAAATATCAACTTTCTTTATAGACTTAATGCTGTACTGAATTCATAGTACTTGTCATTTTAATTGCAGGATCCACTATATTAACGTCCATGAGATTCCAGCCTAGGAATGTGTTTTTCAGCATGCTGTCTCCAGGGCTCTCATCTTTGTCAGTGGCTCTTCACTTCACCAATCACTGAATTAGAGCAAACATGCAGCCAAGTCAGATATCATAACACCTTATATGCACATAATTGTTCTTGGTCTTGACTTAATTGATAGTAAAGCAGTGATGACAGCCTTTTCACCACTTAAAGACCAGGCCTCTTTTTCAGACTCTGTGTTTACAAGCTAATAACAAGTTTTTTTGCTAGAAAATTACTTAGAACCCCCAAACACTGTACATTTTTTTCTAACACCCTAGAGAATAAAATGGCGGTCATTGCAATACTTTTTGTCACAGCCTGTATTTGCACAGCGGTCTTATAAGTGCACTTTTTTTTTAACAAATTCACTTTTTTGAATAAAAAAATAAGACAACTGTAAAGTTAGCCCAATATTTTTTTACATTGTGAAAGATAATGTTATGCTGAGTAAATTGATACCCAACATGTCACGCTTCAAAATTGCAGCCACTCGTGGAATGGCGTCAAACTTTTACCCTTAAAAATCTCCATAGGCATTGTTTATATAATTCTACAGGTTGCATGTTTTGAGTTACAGAGGAGGTCTAGAATTATTGCTCTCACTCTAATGATTGTGGCGATATCTCACATGTGTGCAAAAAGTTCTCAGATCTCATATTTGGACTTAAATGCAATAAAAAAAAAAAATTTGTCATTTGAAAAAATTACAACAGAAAAATGGCCCTTTAAGACGTATGGGCGGAAGTGATGTTCTGACGTCGCTTCCGCCCTGCTATAGTATGGAGACTTCCCCTCACTCGTCTCCATACCCAGTGCGGAACAGGTCCTGATCGCCTCCACCGCTTGCTGGAGCGCAGGAGAGTGATGGGAGGGGGGTGGCCCCTCTCCCGCCGCCAATACCGGTGATCTCATGGCGAATCCGCCACAGAGACCACCATTATCGTAAACAGGACTGCTGGCTCAAAAAGATGGATACCTCGGTTGTGGCAGCAGATGCTGACATTACTGACATATCCATCTTTAAACTACCGACATATATGTACAGGAGGCAGTCAGCAAGTGGTTTTTAAAGGAAACCAAAATTGAAGAAATATGTAGGCTGCCACAATTGACCTCTCCTACAGAAGCTCAATGCCTGACTGCCATGCTGATTCCATAGCTTCAGTACTTCAGAGTCACTGGTATATATAAGTATGCCAAAAAAGACTTTACTTTTTACACACTTGTTCCACCTCGGTGATTCAGGAAATGCCGCAGGCATTGAAACTGAGGAAAGCCATGGAACTAGCATAAGGAGATCCACAAATGGCAGACTATGTATTTATTTCAGCATTGGTTAAAAGAATATGTTACCCCAACATGTCATATTCCTGATATGGCAATCACCCCAAGTGGACCTACAGCTTATGCATATCTTTGCAAATGTGGTGAAACCAAACCCCTTAGTTTTAACATGGTTGGTAAGGCTGGTTGGTAAGTGAGCTGGGAAATTTTTCTTTGTTGTTTTTTGACATGCACTTCCATGTTCTCCTTGCTGAAAAGTTCAGTTATAGGTTGGGGTGATTTGTTTGAACTGTTAGTTCATTGGTTAAGGGACGCACTGGATACCTTTACTGCCATTGTGCTATTCAGGGCCGCTGATAAATATTGGACGTGGCTTAAAGGAGGCGTGACTCAAAGGGTGTGTGGTTAGAGTCTGAGATGAACGAGGCATGGAGGGAGAAACAAAGGGAGAAAGAGAGAGAGAGAGAGAGAAGGAAGGAAGGAAAGAAAGAGGGATGGACGGTCAGCAGGCCCAGATCCTACACCACAATAGAAAATTCTGAAAGTTTAACAATCAGCAGATAAATACACTCCAAACACCTGGTGTTAACGCTTCAATCATCCTGGCACCATGGTTGTTATGGTGTCAGGGTGATGGAAGCACATTATTTCTATTATTACATTGTAAAATAAAATGAAATCATTCAACTCACAATAATGTAGAATCAGTGGGAGCCCTGAGTGTGTCATTTGCCACATCGCCTGCCACCAGATGCCATCAGGTGTCCCCAGCGGAGTCCCTTCTTACATCAGGCATTCCCAGCAGAGTCCCTCCTTACATCAGATGTCCCCAGTAGAGTCCCTCTTTACATCAGAAGTCCCCAGCGGAGTCCCTCCTTATATCAGGTGTCCTCAGCGGAGTCCCTCCATACATCAGCAGTCTCCTCTTACATCAGATGTCCCCAAGGGAGTCCCTCCTTACACCAGGCATTCCCAGCAGAGTCCCTCCTTACATCAGATGTCTCCAGTAGAGTCCCTCCTTACATCAGGTGTCCCCAGCAGTGGGCATATCTTAACATCAAGTGTCCATACATACACACGGTCGGACAAAGTTGTCGGAAAATCTGATCGTTCTTAACGAGATGACGTACAACACGTACGTCGGGGCTATAAATGGGCCAGTAGCCAATAGCTTTCGACTCGTAATTTATTCTGAACAAGCGTGGCACTTTGTCCGTCGGAATTATCTACACACGAGCGGAATTTAAACGATTGGATTTTGTTGTCGGAAAATTTTAGATCCTGCTCTCAAACTTTGTGTGTCGGAAATTCAGATGGAAAAAGTCAGATGGAGCCCACACACGATCGGATTTTCGGACAACATGATCCGATCGCACATTTTCCGTCGAAAATTCCGACCGTGTGTACAGGGCATTAGACTGGGATGCCAGTAAAGTTCATGTGCGTGTAAAGGCAGGTGTCCCAATACTTTTGATAATATAGTGTATATGTGCTCCAACTTTGGAGACTCTCAAAAAATGTATAGAGTTAGGACTGCAGTACACTAGGGTGCCCTGATGTGACCCTGCAGCTTACGCATATATTTGCAAATGTGTGCAAACTAATCCCCTGGTTTTAACGTAAGCTGTTAGACAGCACAATTCAATTCAGTTTGTTGCAGGCTGGCTGGTAAGCGAGCTGGGAATTTTTCTTTGTTGTCTTTTAACATGCGTCACCCTTTGATGTGCTCCTTGCTGCAAAGGCCCTTTATAGGTTGGGGTGGTTGAAATTCTTTGTACTGAATGGTTCACATATATGTTAAATTTAAAGTGACACTAAAGTTTAGTTTGAAAAAAAATTCAAGTATGTATTCCCGAGGCCCCTTCCACACGTGACAGGAGTCCATTTGCACAGTGGGGGATATGTCAGCTGATCTCCGCTCAGCAGGCGGATGACTGTTCTGTATCCACTCTGCTTATGCAAAACGTACACAGCCACAGCCCCTTCTCCTCTATCGGTGGTCAGATGTAATTGAACCACCTGTCCGTTTACACCGAAATGCCGTTCGTTCCGATTCACTAGATGGATGGGGAACGGATCCCCACCTGTCTGTTTTTAGCGAATCAGATGTCAGCACTCCATAAAGGATAATGGAGGGTCCGATCAGGTCAGCCTAAAAAACTAAAGCCCCATACACACTATTACCCTGTTTCCCCAAAAATAAGACCTAGCGTGATTGTCGGTGATGGCTGCAATATAAGCCCTACCCTGTTTCCCCCGAAACTAAGCCCTACCCTGAAAAGAAGACCTACAAGGACTTTAACTAGGGCTTATTTGGGGGGGCAGGGCTTATATTGCAGCCATCACCGACAATCACGCTAGGTCTTATTTTTGGAGAAACAGGGTAGCTTTTCTGCAGATTTTTGTCTTCAGATGTACCAAAACCATATAATATGAGGTCAAACCTTAAAGCTATGTACACACGATAGGATTTTTCTACAACAAAACCGTGGATTTTTTTCCGAAGGATGTTGGCTCAAACTTATCTTGCATACACACGGTTCCACAAATGTGGGAAATTCCGAACGTCAAGAATGCAGTGACGTACAATACATATGACGAGCCAAGAAAAATGAAGTTCAATAGCCAGTGTGGCTCCTTGTGCTTGATTCCGAGCATGCGTGGACTTGTGCATTGGAATTGTGTACACATGCTCGGAATGTCCGACAAGTCTTGTTGTCGGAAAATATAAGAACTCGCTATCAAACATTTGTTGGCGGAAATTCTGACAGCAAATGTTCTGGGGAGCATACACATGGTCTGACTTTCCGACAACAAGCTCACATCCAACATTTGTTGTCAAAAAATCCTATTGTGTGTATGGCCCAGAAGAGTTTCAATGTGTATGCAATCAGGCAGGCCCTTGCACTAAATGGTTTTGGTAAATCTGAAGACAAAAATCTGCAGAAAATTGAATAGTGTGTATGGGGCCTAACAGGCGGACCCGATCAGTCCACTCATGTGAAAGGGCCCTTACTGCCATCTTTTACTCTCATTGTCCTCCAAATCTCCAAATTCCTTCTTTTTTTTTTTTTGCTGCTGTGATCTGACACATTCATTCTCCACACTCCCACAGTATGTAGAAATGCAGCTACCAGGGCCCAGACAAGGGGTGGGCAGGAAGGACGGCTGCCCTGGGCGCAATCTTTTATTGCAAGGATGAAGGTGCCCTGACAATAACACTAAGGGAAGGAGGAGGGTGCAGTTTGGCATCTTTGCCCTGGGCACTGGATAACCCTTTCCCAACACAGGCAGCCATCCTTTCTTTATCACTTCTGAGATGAAGTAGGGACTATGGGACTTGTAGTGTGGATAGGGCAGTGCACATGATGCAACTAACACAGGGGGGCGTGCCTAGCTGAGAAAGCCCCTCCTCCCTTTCTTCACATGAAAGAAAAAAAATGCCCATGAAGACTCCTGGGATATGTATGAGATAATTTTGTCCTAGGCCAGAAACCAGGAAGCAACTGAAGAAATGTAAAAAACAAAAAGAAAAGAAAGTTGAAAACAAGAAAATAGAATATACATTCCTATCTATTTACTAATGCTAGCAGCATAAGGCTTAAAACTAGTTAATGTTGACTTGGGGAGTGTAGTTCTGCTTTAAGGCTGTGGTTTCTGCTGAGCTCTGTTAAAGTAAAGTGGGTATGAAAGAAACATGGAAGCTCATTGCTGGCCTCTTCTCATATGCTAGTTTTCTGGCTGTCATCATACTGACACTTCAGCACTTTGGGTCAGACCGACAATAAGCATGAGATGAGGGTTTTATATTTTCCATGACTTTCCTGATCTGCATTCTTGTTCCCGTCTGTGACTCAGAAAGCAATGAAGCCATTGTGGCAGCATTGTACAAGAAATGTAATTTCAGTTCCATTATAAACAGGACAAGTTAAAGAATGCCCGCAATTGAAAGACTTATTTGTCCCTAAAAATAATATGTCTATTACATTGGTATCATAAGAAATGACAATGTTATTACTGAATACTCAAACAAGGCTTACACCCGAAACGTAAAAATAGCGTAGCCTATAAGAGAATACGGGCATCGAAGCTCAAGAGGTAAAGAAAAACCATCATAAGGAAAAACAATAAGCTGCCATTGATGACCTCTCCTTCTGAAAATGTTAGTTATCTAGCTATCATGCTGACCCTCATGCTTCAATTTTTTGAGCTACTAAGCTGAGACTTTTCTCTGACCTTCTAGATCTGTACACTTGTTCCAGGGTCAGTGACTCAGAAAGTGATAAATCCATTATGTCAGCATAACAACCAGGCAACTAGCATTTCTAGAAGGAAATTGGCAATGGTAGGCCCATATTTCTCTAATGACAGGGTCACTCCAGAGGCCATCTTCACGTAAGTCTAAATTTGTTGTGTACATCTCCCCCTAGCCGTTTATAATACTTCCTTTGCTGTTTTTACTTACCTCTCGCCTTTCTGTAAAAAGTATTCTGTGAAGGTTGAGTTCCATTAGTACCTGATGTTCCTATCCACAACAGGGGGAAAGGGTCTGAAGATCAACCAATGTGGTGTAGCTGTGCCCAATAGGGATAGCTTGGCCATTGGAGAGAACGATCACCCAAGTTACATATAACCAGTTGAGATGACTGGTCTACCCATCAGTAAATTCTGCCTTCAGCACAGATAGGATATAGCATTCCCTTATTAATTTGGAAAAAAATGAGCTGGAAGCATCTTCTTCCTCGCTAACAAAAGCATGAAGTCCAGCTATAACTATTATTTGAAACACTGGTCTTCCTACCAGACTTACAATCTACTTTTTTTATAACCTGTTTTTGTTAATTTTGTATAACAAAAAGAAAAGTATAGAGACATTTATACAGCAAAAGGTTGTGTCAATTAATTATAAGATTAAACAAATTGGTCATGCATCAAAAACAAGCATGGTAGGTAATAAGAATCACATTCTTAGCAGCAACACTGGATTGGGTAGAATGAAGCATAGGAGCAAGCATGTAGCTACGTCCAAGTACTCTCATCCATTGTGTAGTGCTCCAAATGTGTTTGATCACATTCTTGACACATGGAAAGGGAAAACATAAGAAGAAAGGGCCAACAGGGAGATGGTTAAACAAGTGATCATGGTAATTGTAAGTTTGGCAAGTATCTTTGTTTTGTATATAAGTCAGTACATGAGTGCCATACAAGCTAATACAGCATTATGGTGACCCAATACTCCAAAGAACTCGGGTTGCATCAGAAGTAATCAATGGACCTTAAAAAATGAAGTCGCCCACTGGACTAACATGGGGCAATGCTAGCATTCTAATAGTGCCTTCATAGTTCCAGGTCCATTGCCACTTGGCAGAGCCAGTAGCATGGCACCGATGATCTTTTTCAACTGACTGTAAGGGTACCAATTTAACCACTGCTGTAAGGGGTTATTCCTTCCACTGACCTCCAATGTAAGGGGTATTTTCCTTATGACCCCTGTATGACTAATCTTAGCAAGGGTTCTGGGACAAGGGTCCCTATGGGGTAAAAAGGTTGAGAAAGGCTGCCTAAGACCTCTTTTTCACTCTACATGCATACATTATTTGTTTCCCAGCGGAATAATGCCACTGCATTGCTTCCCAAAAGCCTGCCTACATACCGTGTGCGGATAAAAGGCTTTTGGTGTTGTAGTTCTGGGGGCATATCAACGTTAATGGGAAAAGAGCTCCCAGCAGCTACCCAGGCAAGAATTTCACAAGCCTGGTGATGATGTCACAGTATCTTACTACAGGAACAAGGTAAAAGAAACTATAATGCTGGGACATGACTTGGAGGAGGTAAGATTTGGAGTTGAATTTGGGTCATGCGTGTATATTCCCTTTAAGATGAATATTAAACAGGCAGCTTCTGTTTTGGGTTCTATTCTCTCGCCAATAAAATGATTAAGAAATACAAGGAAGAGAGTTTTGGAAAGACAATTTCCTTTTATGTGAAAACAGAAATGTGTTCCTCCAGTTTGAAATTTAATGAAGAGTTCAGATTTGTAAATGTCTCCAATCAGACAGAATGACAGAACAGCTCTGCATATAAATATGTAACTATTACTGTTTGTGATGAATCAAAGAAATCTGCATCTGTGCACAATGGAGGAGGGAAAGCACAATAATGAAGGAAGTTAACTCCATAAAATGGGCGGCACACAATAAAAGAACAGGTTTCTCTGAGCCTGAGGTTTGCCAGCTCTGGGAATTCTTCAATATGGAAGTCAGTGTTGTCTCTGTTTTGGGTCTTACACAGATGAGGACTGATCTTCAGGTTCTTTGAATCCCTGGGGTTTGAGAAGTTTGCAAATTGTCAACTTTTGGCAATTCACAGGCTCACTGTAATAAATAAAGAACAGCATAAAATGCAGTTCATAGCTTTTTCCCTTGTCAGCAATCCAATAATTTAAATAATTTGATGACCCAAAAGAGCTCAGAGCGGTCATATTGTCAGTGAGTGTTGGAGCTGTTAGATAGAGTTTAGAACTCTGTGTATGGAAAGATGCTTTTTTATTTTTACATTATTAATACTTTTTTGCACTTTGATATTGGTACATGTCCACAACTGCACTCCCTGGTTTCCCATGCCTTTAGTTTGACAATAACTTGCTTATTAGCCCTACAAATTGCCAGAATGAGAGGATTTGTCCCCCATGGACTTCAATGGGGTTTTCCAGAACTATGAGCAAGATGGTGATGTGCAGAGATGGTACAATATGATGAAGTACAGATATGGTGCAATCAGATGTTGATGATATACAGATATGGTACAATATGATGATGATGTACAGAGCTGGTGCAATCATATGATGATGTACAGAGCTGGTGCAATCATATGATGATGCTATATGGATATGGTACAATTAGATGATGATGATGATGATATACAGATATGGTGCAATCAGATGATGATGTACAGATATGGTGCAATCAGATGATGATGATATACAGATATGGTGCAATCAGATGATGATGATATACAGATATGGTGCATTCAGATGCTGATGTACAGATATGGTGCAATCAAATGATGATGATATTATACAGATATGGTATAATCAGATGATAATATACAGATATATTGCAATCAGATGATGATGTGCAGAGATGTTGAATGGAAGATCCCTCAAGGGGTTTTTTAGCAGCAAAATTGTATTAGGAACGAGTAACAATTGATTTCCATAAAATGATGATAATATACAGATATAGTACAATCAGATGATGATGATATACAGATATGGTGCAATCAGATGATGATAATATACAGAGATGGTGCAATCAGATGATGATGATGTACAAAGATGGTGCAATCAGATGATGATGATATACAGATATGGTGCAATCAGATGATGATGATATACCGATATGGTGCAATCAGATGATGATGATATACAGATATGGTGCAATTAGATGATGATGATATACCGATGTGGTGCAATCAGATGATGATGTACAGAGATGGTGCAATCAGATGATGATGATGTGCAAAGATGGTGCAATCAGATGATGATGATATACAGATATGGTGCAATCAGATGATGATAATATACAGATATGGTGCAATCAGAAGATGATGATATACAGATATGGTGCAATCAGATGATGATAATATACAGATATGGTGCAATCAGAAGATGATGACATACAGATATGGTGCAATCAGATGATGATGACATACAGATATGGTGCAATCAGATGATGATGATATACAGATATGGTGCAATCAGATGATGATGATATACAGATATGGTGCAATCAGATGATGATGTACAGAGATGGTGCTATCAGATGATGATGATATACAGATATGGTACAATCAGAAGATGATGTACAGAGATGGTGCAATCAAATGATGATGATATTATACAGATATGGTATAATCAGACGATAATATACAGATATATTGCAATCAGATGATGATGTGCAGAGATGTTGAATGGAAGATCCCGCAAGGGTTTTTTTTAGCAGCGAAATTGTATTAGGAACGAGTAACAATTGATTTCCATAAAATTTTATGAAAATCAATTGTTACTCATTCCTAATACAATTTCGCTGCTAAAAAACCCCTTGAGGGATCTTCCATTCAATTTAACGAATCGGGGTATGCAGCACCAAAAACTCATATATGTGCTATCTATTCTATGTGCAGAGATGTTACACTCAGATTACGTTTTACAGAGATAGTACAGTCAGATGATGATGTACAGAGATAGTACAGTCAGATGATGATGTACAGAGATAGTACAGTCAGATGATGATGTACAGAGATAGTACAGTCAGATGATGATGTACAGAGATAGTACAGTCAGATGATGATGTACAGAGATGGAACAATTAGATTGTACAGCAATTATGATTTTATATTCTAAATATAGCTACAGTATGTAATGCAAGGGCTTGCCTGTCTGGATTGAAATTAAATGGAGGTTCTCACTTTACATAGCATTGTTCAGTTAAAAGGGGACTGTATGGGGATTGTACGGTCAGATTGTAATGTTAATGGTGATCTATTTACGATTTGCTTTCATGTGGCAGCGGAAGTGCCAGGACTATTTGGTTACATCTCCTTGGTGCCCCTGGGAAATTCTTTGACCCATCAAACATCTGGGTGTTTTAGAAAAAGAAGCCATTATAATAAATTGTAACATACTGTAGGTAGCACTTTGTGACAGTTTGCCCTCAGATCTCATGCTACACCTTCAAAGCAATAGGGAGGGTCAGAGCTCCATAAGGTTACAGTCACTATCTGTAATACTGTCCATACATTTTATTGCTTTCACTTTATTTTCAACCACACATATTTCCTAGTATCAAGTGACCAAGCAATAAATCAAGTGAAAATTGATCAAAAATACCTATTTAAGTGGCAATGAGATAGTTTCGATCAATTTTTGCCCCTTTTCCATTTTCAGGTTCATCAGGTTGTTGGAAACAATGGAAGTATAGTTATTGAAAGTTGATTGAAAGCCATTAAATGGCCAAGTCTATGGCCAGAGTAACATTTGAAATCACGTTTCTTCTATGTGCTCTTTTCTAAATCACACACATTTTTTCCCCCTGGTTTTCAGGTATTTTAAATTTCAATGCTGACAAACTGACGTCTGGCAGTCCTTGGCACAGGCATTCAGGCTACGGCACAGTGGCTTAGTGGTTAGCACTTCTGCCTTGCAGCCCTGGGGTCCCTGGAGTTTGCACGTTCTCCCTCTGCTTACATGGGGCTACTCTGATTTCCTCCCACACTCCATACTGAAAGGTGCCTAGTATACACCATATTACCAAAAGTATTGGGACACCCGCCTTTACATGCACATTAACTTTAATAGCATCCCAGTCTAAGGCTCGATTCACATCTATGCATGTTGCTTTTGAGCGTGCTTTTTGCTGTGTTTGCCATGTGTTTGGGCACGCATTTTTACCACATTTTGCGTTTTTTAAATAGATTTTTTTTTACAGTGTGGTTGCTTAGCAAGCACCTATATACAGTGTAAAAAAAGAAAAAAAACGCAAAACGCAAATCGCGACAAAATCGCGGTACTTGCATTTTGGATGCAGGCCCATTGACTTCTATTACATGCAAAACGCTGCATTTTGCATGAAAAAAGTCCCCGACCCTTTCCAAAAATGCAGAAAAATGCAGCAAAAATGCATTGATGTGAACATGTTCCATAGTAACCCATATAAAAAAATTTCCCTGCATTTCTGCAAAATGCATCAAAAAACGCATTAGCGTGAATCAAGCCTAAGTCCATAGGCTTCAATATTTAGTTGGCCCACCCTTTGCAGCTATAACAGCTTCAACTCTTCTGGGAAGGCTGTCCACAAGGTTTAGGAGTGTGTCTATGGGAATGTTTGACCATTCTTCCAGAAGCGCATTTGTGAGGTCAGGCACTGATGTGGACAAGAAGGCCTGGCTCACAGTCTC
Organism: Lithobates pipiens; assembly: GCF_037356315.1. NCBI lineage: Eukaryota > Metazoa > Chordata > Amphibia > Anura > Ranidae > Lithobates > Lithobates pipiens. Next base: position 104,390,240 of record NW_027507784.1, read on the forward strand.
CGCTCTAATTCATTCCAAAGGTGTTCTATCGGGTTGAGGTCAGGACTCCCCAAAGTCGCTCATCCATGTCTTTATGGATCTTATTGGTCCAAATTATTTGGTGGAGAGGGAGGTGGCGGATTATGTTGTGGGGTTGTTTTTTTAGGGGTTGGACTTGGCCCCTTAGTTCAAGTGAAGCAAACTTTTAAGCCATCAGCATACCAAGACATTTTGGACAATTTCATGCTCCCAACTTTGTGGGAACAGTTTGGAGATGGCCCTTTCCTGTTCAACATGACTGCACACCAGTGTACAAAGCAAAGTCCATAAAGACATGGGTGAACGAGTTTCGGATGGAGGAATTTGACTGGCTAGCACAGAGTCCTGACCTCCTTTGGGATTAATTAGAGCTGAGACTGTGAGCCAGGCCTTCTCATCCATATCATTGCCTGACCTCACAAATGCACTTTTGGAAGAATGGTCAAACATTCCCATAGACACACTCCTAAACCTCGAGGACAGCCTTCCCAAAAGAGTTGAAGCGGTTATAGCTGCAAAGGGTGTACCAACTCAACATTGAACCCTACGGACTAAGACTGGGATGCCATTAAAATTCAAGTGTGTGTAAAGGCAGGTGTCCCAATACTTTCGGTAATATAGTGTATGTGGAACAGGGACCTTAGACTGTGAGATCCTTGAGGGCAGGGACTGATGTGAACATAGAGTATTTAAAAGCGTTGCCTAAAATGTCGTAAATGCTTATAAAAAAATATAATACGCTTGGCAAGAGAACATTATCCACATTTTCCACCACTAGCACATCGATGGAAGAGGGGATGGGATTTGAGCTTTATATACAAACAAAATTCTGACTCTTACATCTATATGTTGCAGCAGATTTGGTAGACAAGCGTGCTACAGATCCCGGGTCAGAGGCTTATTATGAATAGAAGGCAGCCAGGCAACTGGCATTTTCAGTAGACATAAATGGCGATATGCATATTTGCCTAAGCACAGATTTCCTTCAAAGAATGCAAAAGGACACGAGGAATGAATTCCCCCTGCAACTTTTATGTCAACGGCTAATGAGCCATTATAAGCTGAGCCATTTTCCACTATTACTGGCTCATATATTGTGTTTCCTAATTCACTTAAATAAACTCACATTATATATTCTTCTGTATGTAATCTTATGATTATCTTGTCTCTAGGCCACAGATTGTGAATTTACTATTAAGACTACAAAACAAAAAACAAAAAAAAAAAAAGCCCTTTCTCAACAAACCTTTTAACTTTATACACATGTGCATACTAGCTTTATGACCAGTTTAATATGCTATGTATTTATAAGAGAGGTCATGCAAACAATATAACAATACTTTGCCATACAATGCAATGACAGATCCTATTTGTATATTGGTAAAGCAACAGCGCCCCCTTCTGGACTATTACAAATTAGCTTGCGTGATGAAAACTGCTTAGATGGGAAAACAATAAACCGCTGACTAACTACAGCGGACCATAAAAAATTAGTCGGCTTGCCAGATTGCGTTTAATAACAGTTCAGAAAAATTCAGTTGGAGCCGATTCAGGTTATAAAAGAAGTATCTGCTGTTCCAAACACTGAGGGTATTTTACAATACTATCTGAAACATGGACAGTATGGGGGTTATTTACTAAAGGAAAATCCACTTTGCACTGCAAGTGCACTTGGAAGTAAAGTTGCTGTAGATCTGAGGGGGACATACAAGGAAAACAAAAAACAGCATTTTAGCTTACACATGATTGGATGATAAAATCAGCAGAGCTTCCCCTCATTTCAGATCTACCCCTTAGATTTATAGCGACTGCCCCTTCAAGTGCACTTGCAGTGCAAAGTGGATTTGCCTTTCGTAAATAACCCCCTCTGTGTTACCCCATACCTACTATTCAAGTGCAAACTTGTCTGGAAAATGATCATCTTAGAATAAAAGTATGAATTCATTATACAAGAGTAACACAGACAGTTGTTATTTCAGACACATCATTAAAGTGTATGTTAATCCTAACAATGAACTTATTTTATTTTGCTCCTATTTGATCTGTAATATAGAATACTAAAAGCATTTTGTTGCATATGTTCATTAAGTGCAAATATGATCTACTGATCCTATCAGAAACATTAAATCAGAGCTCCACCCAAAAGGGGAAGTTCCGCTTTAAGGCCTCCCCCCCCCCTCCTTTAAACAAAATTGCGCTTTTTTTCACAGAGGGGGGATCGGGTACCTGGTTTTGACTGGTACCCACGCCCACTTTTTCCTCCTTCCCCACAGTCTTCTAGGACATATCACATGTATCAGAAGACTGCAGGCTCATGCACAATGTGCAGCATGGCTCCCGCATGCGCAGTGGGCACCTGGTTCACAGTTGAGATGCCAGCGCTGGGGACAGAAGACTGTTGGAGCAGGTCAGGTGGGCACATCGCTGGATCCCTGAACAGGTAAGTATCTGCAACAAGGGATTAAATTCCATGTTACATTTATTGACAAGTTCATATATATTTACCCTTCAGATTCCTGTATGAAGTACAATGATTGAAACAACACACAAGTAGTATAGTAATAAAAAAAAAATTACTTAGCTTTCATTAAAGATGTATTACAGATCATACAATACAGATAAATACAGCATTCAAACCAGGGGAGTTCATAACGCCTTCAATTGAAGGTGTTCCTGGAGACGATGGCCCTTGATTCATCCCTGCTGAATCCAACACAAACTCAATCCCTGGCCTCCCAGTTATATATATATGGCAGGGAAAACAATAGCTACCGCTGGTGAAAAGAAAAGGTGAAGGTTCCCAACTTCTCATAGCATAATAAAGCAGATGTCTCATGCATTAAGCATGTTGTATATAGATAGAAGTGACTACTTATACACCAACATAAAACTATTACTAAGTTTCTTGTAAATCAATAACTGAAATGAATTATGAATATAGACCTGTACTACAGTATCTGTTTAGTATAAGCCAGAAGCTACAGTTTTTTTAGCTGCTGACGTTTAAACAACATAAATATAACTGGAGCTCCTCTTTAGGAACTAATAACATTACTGACTGCTGACTGTTATCAGTTAGATTTTTCCCAGCTCTCTCTGTGAACTACAGAATACCTTCCTACTATGTTATGGAGAAGAAGAAGGGGGGTAATCTGGAGTCCTAACTCTCCTAGCATAGGCGCATGCAGGGGGTGTGCCAGGTGTGCCTGGGCGCACCCTAATCACGTTGTGCAGTACTGACTGGCTGCCGTGGGGGATGTCTCAGGATGGAGAGCAGGGGAAAGGGCTAGTCAATATGTCATTTACCGGCCCCTTCCTTTGATAATTGAATGCAGTGAGCATACTTACTGTCTTTATTCACAAACTGAAGCATAATAAACACTGTTTACTATGCTTTAGTGTGTTTGAGCTTTGGGGTACACACCCTAATGCAATAGGCTGCGCACACCTATGTCTCCTAGAGTGACCACACTGTTTCTCCATAGATAGTGAATGTTGTCACGCTAGGACAGAAAGTGTGCAATGGGAAGGATCACTCTGTGAAAATAAAGGGGAAAAAGCCTGAATAGAAAGAAAACAAATGTAGCCACCAAATCTACAGACTGGTAAGCTGCAATATATTACATTTTTGTTCTTGGATTTAGAGAATGGTTAAAGGGGTTGTACAGGTTCCCTTTTTATTTTTATAAAAATAACAAACGTGTTACACTTACCTGCTCTGTGCAAGGGTTTTGCACAGTGCAGCCCTGATCCTCCTCTTCTGGGGTGCCCCGTCAGCACTCCTGGCTCCTCCCCTTTATTGAGTGCCCCCACGAAGAGCTACTTATCATGGGGGACACCCGTGCGGGCACATTGTTCCTGAGTCCCACTGCTGTGTCCATTGATATAGACGGTGGAACTCGGCTCTGCCCCCCCCCCCCCCCCTGCTTCAGTGGAGAGGTGGGGAGGAGGTTATTGTTTAGGCTGGAGAGGGGTTACTGTTTAGGGTGGAGAGGCAGGGAGGAGGTTATTGTTTAGGGTGGAGAGAAGGTTATTGTTTAGGGTGGAGAGGAGGTTATTGTTTAGGGTGGAGAGGTGGGGAGGGGGGCTGTTTCTTTGGGTGAAGATGCAGGGAGGGGGTTTGTTTAGAGTTGAGAGGCAGGGAGGGAGGGCCGCTTTAGGGTGGAGTGGCAGGGGGGGCATTTTAGGGTGGAGTGGCGGGGGGGGTTTTAGGGTGGAGTGGCGGGGGGCGTTTTAGGATGCAGTCACTGCCCTGCGCCACAACACTCAGCTTCACCCTCCATGAAGTATTGCAGCAGCTGAGAAAAGTGAACAGAGGTGGGGGGAGGGGGAGCCAGGCTGACGGCAGGACACACCACACACTGGATGGAGCAGTCACTCTGTGCAGAGGAGTCTGAGGACTCGGGGGAAAGAGGGAGAGACATGCCATTGAAAACAGCAAAAACAGAGAATTGCAGCAGCCAGGTACATTCTGTCTTTAGCTGTTGGAATCCTCTGTCTTTCACAGTGAGAGATATCACCTCTGATCCCCACACTCACCTTCTGCTCTGGTAAACCGCACTCGGGCTCAGCTCTACACCCGCCGCATCTCTGATCCGCTCCCGCCTTCCATCACAGGGTCCCGGGTTGCCGTAAAGTAGCCTATGCAGTGTCCACACTCCATTTAGACTCCAGGAAAAGTGGAAGTGATGCCGTAGTGCAATAAATATTCCACTGCAATATATTCTGTGACACTGTAGTGCTGAAAAAGCACCACCGGTCACCCTCCGGTCCCAACTAATTAAGAAAAAAATGGACAAGAGCCAGGGACAAATCACTGGAGAGTGGGAGTGTTTGCGGGCGCTTTGCTTGCGCCCTGCACACGCCCTAAACACGGGAAAATCAGCTTCCCAGCTTGCAATCAGCTGATTGCTAGCTGGGAAGCTTCCCATAGACCGCCATGTGTCCGGTGCCTGGTCACTCTTAAAGTGACTTTTTTTCTTTTGCCAAAAGCTTGAGGGGGAAGGGGGGGGGGCGCCCAAGCACCCCCTATGGACGGGCCGCCACTGCAGTTGGTATATGGCAGTGTAGGTATCAGGCAACAAGCCTTCTGACATTTAGGGAAAATACACACATGATCACAAGCATCCGGAGAAAGTCAACTCTCTGGCCGCTCTATGTTGCTGGCTGGCTAAGGGACAGTGTGGTGCATGGATTCAGTGTGCTGCACTGTCCCTTTTTTTTGTACAAGCATTATTTGAAGTGTACTGCATGTCTGCATTTTATCGCAGCACTCTGCAGTGCAGCGCTAGGCTGCTTTGCAGTGTGAATGGGACACACAGGAAACAATTGTAACCAAGCAGTAAAACGTCTCTCACTGCACATAGTGTGAATTGGCCCTCAGAGGCTAACTCCACCTTTTACCAAAATAAAAAATAATAATAATAAATGCACATATATTTGCAGGACAAATGCATTTTAATTTATTATTTTTTGCAAATGAATCTGCAAAGCATTGCAACCGGGATCACTTAATGACTGGGTGCAATGCCAGGCTCCTGCAGGCCCTTCCTCCATCTCTCTGTCCATACCAAGATACGGAGGAAGTGTCAATGGACTATGAGTGCGGTGATGCACCAGATTCATGTTCCATTGAGATCTACAAGTACGTCTGCCTCAGTAGCTGTCACAGGAATGGGGTGGTTTGGGAGTCCTATTTGCACACCCTAAACACAGGTGTAACATGGTGTGAAAGGTGGAGTTAGCCTTTAAGCCATTGTTTCTCAAACTTTGCTGGTCACAACTTTTTCAGTGCCCACATCCCAGCTGACATATGTACCACTCACCTCTGCTTCTACAATACTGATTTCGCAGTACTGTGTCACTACAGAACCATTTTCAGGAACTCCTCCACAAGCTCACTTTTCTTCCAGCCTCACAGTGGGTTAGTGCCCTCAGTGTATGACCTTCATCCACATCCCAAGATGGCAAGCTCTTTATCCTCACAAAAAGCCAACATCAAATCAGGACATTGCGGGAGATTTGTAGCGTCACACAGGGATTTTTTCTTTTTTCTTTTGCTTTGTTCTTCACTTGGCAATTGCTGAAAATGCTTTGTTGTAAAAGTATATTTTGCAGTGGAATATTTTTAGCGAATTTTGTACAACATTAATAAGTACGGTAGTTTAGCGTTAGTTATTAAAGTGGAGAGTTTGAACTTTAACCGCTTCAGCCCCGGAAGATAGTACCCCCTTCCTGACCAGAGCACTTTTTGCGATTCGGAACTGCGTCGCTTTAACTGACAATTGCGCAGTCATGCGGCATTGCACCCAAACAAAATTGATGTCCTTTGTTTCCCCCACAAATAGAGCTTTCTTTTGGTGGTATTTGATCCCCTCTATGTTTTATTTTTTGGGCTATAAACAAAAAAAGAGCGACAATTTTGGAAAAAAAAGCATTATTTTTTACTTTTATATAATAAATATCCCCCCCCAAAAAAAAAAAAAAAAAAATATATATATATATATATATATATATATATATATATATATATATATATATATAAAAAGTTTTTTTTCCTCAGTTTAGGCCGATATATATTTTTCTACATATTTTTGGTAAAAAATATCTCAATAAGCATATATTGATTGGTTTGCTCAAAACTTATAGCGTCTACAAAATAGGAGATAAATATATAGCATTTTTATTATTTTTTTTTTTTTTACTGGTAATGGCGGTGATCTGCGATTTTTATCATGACTGCGACACATTTTTGGGACCATTGGCATTAATACAGCGTTCAGTGTGATTAAAAATGCATTGATTACTGTAAAAATGTCACTGGCAGGGAAGGGGTTAACACTAGGGGGCAGTGAAGGGGTTAAGTGTGTCCTAGTTTATGTTCTAACGGGCACTTGCATCGGCTTGCACGCCCCCTAGTGGCCACAGGGCAAAGCGATATTACATAACGTCATTTTGCCCAGCCGTACCATTCTGCTGCAGTACAACTGGTCGGCATGTGGTTAAAGTATGTTTAAACTCAGTTACAAAATATCATTACTAAAACAAAAAGACAAAACTACCCTAGCAGTGGGTCTTCCCCTGCACTGCAAGGGTTAAATACCCATGCTTGTTGCTAAATCCAAATCTGTGTCATAAATGGTACGTGGTGCACTGGCATTGCTCAAAAAGAGGAACAGGATGGGAATTTAGTGGTACCAAATTGACTAATGTCATTATGAGGCCGATTTACTAAAACTAGTGCGATCAGAATCTGGTGCACTCTTCAGTTTTAGTAAATAACCCCCTGTGTTGGATCTATTGCTACACTAGAGGTGATGCTTGGAGCCCTGTACTCTGTCACGGATTTGTATAAGGTCATTATTCCTTACCATCATTGAGCAATTAGTTGAGCCTTTGTCTCCTATCTGGTTTCCTATCTAGCATCTCTCACTTGGACATACTTTCCTTTATTGTTTTTATTAATGCAGCTTGAAGTATGTAACATATGTTCCTAACTGATGAAGACTCTTTATGAGTTGAAACATGTAGAGGCTCTCTTGTTGCCATTTGAATGACACCTTAACCCAATCTTTTGAGGAGCGATGGTCACTTTATTAACTTGGTAACCAGTTGTGGGCCACAGTGAGCAGAGTGGACAGATGACAGGTCCATGTCCACTCTGCATATGCAGAGCAGACACGGACACAGCGCACTCTACTTTATGGGCCCTCCAATCCACATGGACAGAAGGGGACAGATCCCCCTTCGTTTTTTCAAGTGGATTGGATTGGAGATAGGAGGGTGTAAACTGACACAAGTCAGTTTATATCTGCCACTCTATAGAGGTGAATGGAGGGTCCGATTGATCGGACCGATCCTGTAAAAGGGGCTAAGACTGCTTTTACACTGATACCCTGCTGTTTACCTGCACCTCAACTGACCTTAATCTTTACTACTTCTTCAGGATTCCTGCAGGTATCGATGGCTGCTGCTGTCCCCCAGGTGGGTAATGGCTGGTGACTGCTGCTAGCTGTACACCAGGGCTGGTATTGCTGGTGGATACTGCTGGTGGGTATTGTTGGTTGGTTCCCAGAGCATTAGTGTGAATGGAGCTGGCGCTGGAGGAAGCATGCGGCTGCATTAGAGAGCAGAGCCGATGCTTCCTGTATCTCTCCTGTCACAGGTGGAGTACATTTGGTATCACTCCGCCTGTGACAGGAACCGGCGCTATACAGGAAGCATCGGCTCTGCTTCCTCAAGTGCTGGCTCCGTTCTTCACACTGATGGCAGGTTGAGAACACACAATCTGGGTTTGCTCACCCACCATCCCAGAGCAGGAGTTGGCGGGCCACATCAGAGGGCGCCCCAGGCCAGCAGTTGGGTAGCCCTGCCTTAACAGGTTGCAGACCCGAAAAAATTTCATAATTGTACAGAGGGCAAGTTTAGCATGTCCAGTCCTTCTACCTGTCCCAGTACACAGCAATTCAGCTCTGATTAATCACAGCTGCATTGCTGAGTACACTGAGAAGTTTGGCAGCAGGAGCTGTCAAAAAAAATCTGGCAAGATACAATGAAACATTTTGTAACTTTCTGTTTATTCATCTACAGATCAAATGGATGAACTTGGATCAACAGATGAACAATTATTCACAAAAAGAAAGCATTGTTTGTCATAAAAAAAAAACAATATACCATATTTATTGGCATATAAAATCAGAGGAACATCGTGGGTGCGCATTATACGCCGATCCCCACTGTCTGTAAGGGGAAGAGGAGCACGCACCACTGAAACAGCGAGTGGCACCGAAAAAGACTCCTCGCACAGTCCCGCTTCCCTGCTGTCTATGAGGAGCGAGCGCTGCCGAAAAAGACAGAGCCGAGTGTACTGTATACTCAGCTTGGCTCAGCTCTACTCGCAGTCCCACCATTGGACCTGTGTTATGTCCATCATAGGAGACGGGCCAAGGAGCGGGACTGCCGAGATGAGCCGAGAGTACAGCCGAGTACACAGGCTCTGTCTAGCTGGGCGGCAGTAATTTTAAACAGTTACATGCTGCAAATGACACTGGGCAAGGCTGCAGATGGACACTGATCATTCTGCAATGATGGACAAGGCTGCCGATGGACACTGATAAGGCTGCATTGATGGGCATTTAAATGTAAGTTTTTTTCCTTAAACTTCCCTCCTAAAAGTTTTTTTCCTTAAAATTCCCTCCTAAACTTAGGGCACGTGTTATACGCTGGCGCGTGTTATACGCCAATAAATATCATCTGTATTAAGTTGTTATTTTAAGTACCGTATATACTCGAGTATAAGCCGAGATTTTCAGCCTCTTTTTTGAGGCTGAAAGTGCCCCCCTCGGCTTATACTCGAGTCATCGCTGTCTGTCTGCCCGATCAGCGTGTCGAGCAGACAGACAGCGGCCATTCTAGGATTCAAAGGCCGCGCCTCCGTCTCCGCCTTCGCCTGTGATAGGCGGAACACTGAATTTCCCAGCAGTCTGTGTTCCGCCTATCACGGACGTCCTCTCATCCTCGTCCGTAGTATGAGGATGAGCGGACGTCCATGATAGGCGGACCACTGACTGCTGGGAAATTGAGTGTTCCGCCTATCACGGACATCCGATAGGCGGAACACTCAATTTCCCAGCAGTCAGTGGGAAATTGAGTGTTCCGCCTATCACCGACGGAGGCGCGGCTTTTGAATCCTAGAATGGCCACCGACGAAGAGCTGCGGGACGGGCCGGGACGCAGGCCGGGACGGGACGCAGGCCGGGACGGGACGCAGGCCGGGACGGGACGCAGGCCGGGACGGACACAGGCTGGACGGACACAGGCAGGCTGGACACAGGTAGGCTGCACGGACACACACACACACACACACACACACACACACACACACACACACACACGGATGCATGCACACACAGGGATGGATGGACACACACGGATGCATGGACACACACACACACACACACACACACACACACACACACACACACACACACGGATGCATGCACACACACAGGGATGGATGGACACACACACACACGGATGCATGGACACACACGGATGCATGGACACACACACACACACACGGATGCATGGACACACACAGGGATGGACGACACACAGGGATGGACAGGCATGTCTCACCCTCGGCTTATACACGAGTCAATAATTTTTTCCAGTTTTTTGGGGGTAAATTGGGGACCTCGGCTTATATTCGGGTCGGCCTATACTCGAGTATATACGGTACTGACAAATTTATTGCCGAATAAACAGGCTCGTAGCAGAAATTTGAAAATTGCTCTGGTCCATAAGGGTAAACAGGTTTGAGAGCTGAAGTGGTTAATGGATGGAACTCCATCTGATGCAGAGCTTTACTGATGCATTGGTTGTTATATACGCTTGATGTATGGTCATTTTTAATCTTTGTCAATAAAGTGTATAGTTTACATTTTCTTTTATTAGTCAATTTGGTACTCCTAAAGTCGCACCTGGTTCCCCCTTTTTGAGAAAATAAGGGTTAAATGCACGCCTACACGTAGTGAGTCTTGCATTGTAAGTGCAGCCACTGAGGGCCTACAACATGGAAAGTGCTGACTGCCAGGGGAGCGAGGGGTAAGGTAAGTAAAACTTGTTTTTAATTTTCATCTAGACAAAACAAGTATTTAACCCTTACAGCCCCACTGGAGGGGTAGTTTTGTATAGAACTATAGAACTCCTTAAACTCCTTAGAGTTCAGGTTTTTTCTTTTTTTTTCTTTTTTTTGTGTGACTTGAAAATAATTTTTCAGGCTTTCTTAGATGTGATGGCTGCAATAGTTTTATTTTTTTCTACATTCTTTCTTTTATGTTCACAGAGTCATCCTGCCTTTAAGTCTGCTATTTTTCAATAGAACAGTGGCGGCTGGTTGTTTTCTCTTGGGGGGGGGGTTGCAGACATGAATAGGGGGTGGCCGTGGATAGATTGATGCTATGCATGAATCTATCTATTAATCACATAGGGGGTGGCATGGATAGAGGGGGTGCCTTAATGGACGGGCCACCCCTGCAATAGAACAAGCTATCCTGCAGATCTAGCAGTTAGAGGGTTGAGACAAACCATTTACCACTTTTAGTGGTGCTTATAATTATCAGCTTTTATTCATTTATGTAAAGCTTTTATTTCTAAAAGGAAAAAAAAATAGCTTTAACTACTTATAAAGTATTAGCTTGAGTTTGGCTTCAATTTGTTATTTATCTAAATCTACTAGTGTAGCTAACACTCCCCTCCCCTTAGCTTAGCAATGCTGCTGTCCAAAAGTGTCTCTTTTGTTCCTTCATCCAGAGTATAGGCACTCTAAAGCCTCATACAAACGATCGGATTGTTGGCCAACAAAACTGTAGAATTTTATCCGAAGGGCATTAGCCCAAACTTGCTTGCATACACACCGCCACAATTGGTGGCCAACAATTATGAAAGTAGTGACGTACTAGACATATTAAATTGTTTTTCAGCCCTTTAGTACCACCCTTTGGGCTCCTTCTGCTAATTTTGTTTTAGTAGAAGTTTGGTGAGTGTTGATTCGCGCTTTTTATTTCACACTTTTAATTTCGCACTTTTCAGTTCATGCTTTTCAGTACGTTTCTGAACGGCTGTTCGTCAACCAGACATGTTGCGGAATCGGAGGAGATAACTTGTTATTTATTATTGGCCTTGGAGTTATTGCTTTGACATTATTTTTTTTGGTTGAATAATGATTTGATTTGGTATATTTTCTATATTTTTGAATGCATAGAATGCACTTTTTGGTTAAGTACTATTGGCAGATAGCATGTTTAATTTTTTTTCTTTTTTTAATGCACAATTACAAAAATTGTGGAGAATAATACTTGGCTATGTGTTTTACTTCAAATGACAGTTTAGGCAGTTACATTTAAAAAAAATACAATGTAAAATTAACAAGGGACACCGACATAGTTGTATTCCTTGATCTTAAAAACTACGGGATAATGGTGTTGTGGTAACTTGCCCAAATAAAAAAAAAAGCATAATAATGTGATTCTTGATATCACTAGAAAAAAAAAGCCTTTTAAAATTTGTTTGCAATAACTCCATCAGTATCACCATTAAAGCAGCTTCATTATTATCCCAGAAGAGATTGTGCGCTGCATTTGGAGATTTCATAACTTGCCACATCACAAATGTCAATTTTCCATTACGAACGCTAATTTACAAGACCGACCGCTTCCAGCTCGTCCTTGTTTCCGCACATGCATGTTTGTACTTTGGACTTTTGTCCAACAGACTTGTGTACACACGCTTGGAAAATCCAACAACACACATTTGTCCGCGGAAAAGCTGAAAAGCCGCTAGCCAACATTTGTTGGCGGAAAGTCCTACAACAATTGTCCGATGGATTTGTCGGATTTTCTTGGATTTACCAACAGCCTGTCATTGAACATTTCCCGTCGGAAAGTCTGATCTTGTGTACGGGGGCTTTAGGCTAGGTTTATACCTATGCGTGTTGTGATTGATGGGCTTTTTTCAGCATGTTTTGCATTTTTGAACGGGTGTTTTTTTATTTGATCGATAGAAAGGTATGACAGTTTTGGGTTAGGGTTAATGTTAAATGTTAGGGTTAAAGGCTAGGGTTAGCTTTAAATAATAAACATTTAATGAGAACGCTAATCCTAGCACTTAACCCCAACATTTAAACCTATCCCAAAACTGTCATACTTCCTATAGGCCAGTGTTTCTCAATTATTTTCTGTCATGCCCCCCCTAGGAAGAAGAAAATATTTCGCGCCCCCCGCGCGACTGTAAATAGTATCATTTGTCTATAAAATTGTTAAGTACACCTCTACATAACACTGTATCCTTATTAACGTATATGAGAATAAAAAAAAGAAAGGTATTGCAGAGTATTGGGTAATGCAGAGTATTGGCGGAGTATTGGTGGAGTAATGCAGAGTATTGGCGGAGTATTGGTGGAGTAATGCAGAGTATTGGCAGAGTATTGGTGGAGTAATGCAGAGTATTGGCGGAGTATTGGTGGAGTAATGCAGAGTATTGGTGGAGTAATGCAGAGTATTGGTGGAGTAATGCAGAGTATTGGCGGAGTATTGGTGGAGTAATGCAGAGTATTGGTGGAGTAATGCAGATTATTGGTGGAGTAATGCAGAGTATTGGTGGAGTAATGCAGAGTATTGGCGGAGTAATGCAGAGTATTGGCGGAGTAATTCAGAGTATTGGCGGGGTAATGCAGAGTATTGGCGGGGTAATGCAGAGTATTGGCGGGGTAATGCAGAGTATTGGCGGGGTATTGCAGAGTATTGAGTAATGCAGAGTATTGGTGGAGTAATGCAGAGTATTGGCGGGGTATTGCAGAGTATTGAGTAATGTAGAGTATTGGTGGAGTAATGCAGAGTGCTAGTGACTAACCTGGTTTACTTCTCGGGAGAGCACTGGGTAGAGGGGAGGGTAGAGGTGAGGGAGGAGACAGTCCAGATCCCAGCGGCGTGTGTCTGCCGCTGGCTGCGCTGGAGGCCGTATGCGCACTGCCCACTGACTCCAGTGCGTGCCCACGTGTACGGCCGATGTCATGTGACCGGTTGCTAGACGCGGAGTGGCCCTAGCCTAGCAACCAGTCACTCGGGCGGCAGAGGAGCGGCGGGCTACGCACGAGCGGCGGGCTACTCGGGCTGCTAATGGGAACGGACTCGAGCCCTGCTTGGAACGCACTGCACTGCGTGTAATGCCGCTTGTCCGAGCGGCTGTTTGTCACGTGGAGGGCTCCGAGATAGGAAGGGTTGCCATGACGACTCTCCTGCTCCTGCTTACATGATGACAATCTCCAGTGTCAGACGGGCCCCCCTTTACGGAGCCTCGCGCCCCACTATTTGAGAAACACTGCTATAGGCCAAAGAAACCCAACAAAATTTAAAACTCATCAAAAATGCATCGCTTGCATGCAGACTATTGAAGTTTGCGGGAAAAAAAAATCCATTATCTTTTCCCCAAAAAAAAAAAAAACTGCAGCTGAAAACGCATAGATGTGAATGTATCCCATAGGAAACCATGTTGAATGGACTCTAGTGCATTGCTGCAAAACACACTAAAAACACATAGGTGTGAACCTAGCCTCATACATGAAGTGTGTTTTTTACAAGATCACCAGGTGAAAACAGAGGGTAAATAAAAAAAATGCAGCTACAACATCTAAGGATTATTAAACTACAATAGATTACATTTTTGAGTTGGGATTTAATATCACCTTGACTAAGCAAAGTTCCTCTACATCACTAGATTCTTTGTAAATCTTGTCTTCACTAAAACGGCCTTGAGAGTGCACAAAAATGTATATATATATATATATATATATATATATATATATATATATATATATATATATATATATATATATATATATATATATATATATATATATATATATATATATATATACACACTTCTGATGTATAGGCCAATAAACCTTTCATAAAAGAAATATGGGGACTAACTAAATATGGGGACCTCCATCTGAGTTGTGCAGCTCTATGCTTCAATTAATTGCAAAATATTCACCACCCCTTCAATTTGTCTTCGTAACCAGTGATGAAAACTTGTACTTTGATGCTGGCCATGCAGGCACCGTCAATTCAACAGTCTTAACAAATTTTAGCTTAACTACTGTTTCTTTTGTTCCATTTAAATGATAAAACAGTTATTCATTTTAGTGCATATCTACATATAAAAGCTCTAAAGCTGCCATTCCAAAAGCTGTAGTGATTATCCTTCATTTTTAATGGCACAAGGTTTAAATGTTTTTACACCAATATTTTCCAAAGCCACTGAGTATTGAAATTTTTAGACAAGCTGTGTAATTAAAGCACAAATACGACTCGTAGAATAAAAATTACATTGGACTATGCAGGACCCAATCTTGTCGGTATCAAGACTAAAGGAAATTGACATTAAAATCAGCACACAGGGTAGCTCATTCAGTCCACATGGAAATTATTACTGTATTGTTAATGGTGTCTTTTTTTTTTTTTTTTTTTTAGCTTTTAATGAAAAGATCCCAAAGAGTCTCACTTAATACCCCCTCCTTTGTACAGATGTTGGAAACCAAATAGCTACATTGTTAATGAGTTCTGAAAATATTTTATATAATTTTTTTTTTCCTTGGCTGAAAAGAAGTGACATCCAGGGGCTTTGAACAAAGCTTGTGATCAGGATAAAAAGTAAAAAGGCAATTTGTAAAATTATATATGTTTTCGAGACTGAGGAAAAGAAGGCTGAGGCTTTAAAACATGTTGCTATTTCTGCTTGGTGTTAATTGGCTCTATGACAACATAATGAACAGGTTTGCAGCTTTTATCCGATCAGTAAAGCCATTGGTGAACATTAGAAGAATGTGTATTGCAGCAAGTGCATTATCATGAGAAGTTCTTGTAAAAAAAAAAAATATTCCAGGATGAGATGACCATGCAGGGTTCTTTCAGGTTGTGTTGGAATCAACAAAGAAATATAATGAGAAAGAAAATAAATCTGCTAAAAGCAATTAAAATAGTTTTTTTTAAACAATACAAACAGAAAAAACCAAAAAAGTTAAAAATTTAAAAACAAAAAAAAATTAAAATTAATAAAGAACTCACTGTTGGTGTAAGGACTTACAGTGTATATAAATTCTAGCTAAACCCCACAACGAAAATGTAATATATAGTTGCATATCAGTTATCAGATGTGGCTGCATTAGTCCCTTATTTTCAACTGGTGAGTCTGCCTGTAAAATACACGCTGACATTTACAAAAGAAAAATAGTTGTAAATTGTTGGCAAAAGACCAGTGCATGCAGCCTGGCTGACCAGGAAAGAGGAACAAGTGTGTGCCTCCTTTTCCCTGAACCATTTCAGGCCACAGTCCCTCATCATAGTGTTGATGAGTACAAGGGACTTTTCCCCACAACCCTGGCCCAGTGATTGTGGAGGTCTGTGAGTTGGGAGCTTATCAGAATCTGGAAGCCCCCTTTAAAATAAGCACGTCCCCAGACATCAACCCCCCACATGAGTGAGTAAGGGGTACATAACCCGTCTTATTCACCGGAAAAAAAAAAGTAACTAAGAAAGACACCCAAATGTTTGACAACTCCTTTAATAATCATATAAAAAATGTCCTCAACAAATGTCCTTCATTATAAATCTTTTGTCAATGGCAGTTCCCACCACCTGCTGAAATAAAAACCCAACAGACCTGGTGCGTACAACATAGGATTCACAGCTGTGTAAGCCAATGTGCTGATAATAGAGGAGGTTGCTAGGAATATAGCAGGCGTCAGTACCAGCTGCTTCCTTTGGCCCCTTTCACACGGAAGGACCGTTCAGGTCCGCCTGTCAGTTTT
Organism: Lithobates pipiens; assembly: GCF_037356315.1. Classification (NCBI taxonomy): domain Eukaryota; kingdom Metazoa; phylum Chordata; class Amphibia; order Anura; family Ranidae; genus Lithobates; species Lithobates pipiens. The sequence goes on from NW_027507784.1 coordinate 104,406,627, forward strand.
ATAGGCGGACCTGAACAGACACTCCATAGACGTGTGCCACCTCTATGGAGTGTTTACACACACACACGCCCCTGTTCTGCCTCTCATTCCCGCGATCGCTCGTGGCCGGCGGTCATCCCCGACTGCCAGTCACAAGCATCGCCCCCCCCCCCCCCTCCGCCGCTGTGCAGTGGGTGCACGTCCCTGATATCCTGCTTAAACTGACAGACGCATTAGCTACGATGGTTTGCGGGATCATGCTGACCTGCCACGGTATAATGACGGTGGCTGGTCGGTAAGTGGTTATAATAGATTTTTTTTTTTTTTATCAAATTTATTTTAATAAAATGCTTTCGGAGTAAAGATCTTTCTAAATCTAGTTTTCTATTTAAGATATATTAATTTTGTTTATTCAGCATGAAATGGAGCTTAGTTATGTAGCATGAGGCTGTATGGTCTGCAATATTTACATTTTTAGTAAACTCATTCAATGAATCCAAGCTCTGCAAGCTGAGATAACATGCAGTGCATTGATACATTCACATTTTACAGTAACAATGAGATAAAACAAAATTCAGGAATATTCCTTTATCTCATTGCTTTGCAAATCTATGTACTCTACAAACAATATGATTGATTTGGTTCTGATATTGCTGTTTTACTAATCTGACAGTTTCATAGTTTCATAGTTAGTAAGGTTGAATAAAGACACCAGTCCAACCTGAGCGAGTGTCTACAATTGTCCCTATACACTCACATCGGTCCCTACCCTCAAGGAGCCCACAATCCAAGATCCCCATTCATATACTAGGATGTCTTTGGATTGTGGGAGGAAACCGGAGTACCCGGAGGAAACCCACGCAGGCACAGGGAGAACATGCAAACTCCAGGCAGGTAGTGTCGTGGTTGGGATTTGAACTGGTGACCCTTCTTACTGCTAGGTGAGAATGCTAACCACCACACCACTGTGCCGCCCAGTTTATTATTCTAAATAGGAAACCTTCACTTTGTTTGCAAATATTAAATTTTCTAACTACCAGAAAGTCCTTACATTTATAGAGCACCTGTCATTTCAGATCCATCATGGAAGCACCTGTTAGAGGGGCATCTACTCAGCTACTGCCGTCACATCCCTCACCTTGTTGTGTCACTGCCGCATCATCAGCCTCCCCATTAAAGTGAATGGGACTGTCAGTGTGTCAGAGACGACAGTTGCACTTTAAAAACTATGATTTAAATCAAGCTATTTTACTAGGGTTTTAAATCATGATATAAATTGTGATTTAAATAAAATCCATCCTGGTTTTGGATCATTGCCCTGCTGCATAACCCAAGTGCACTTGAGCTTGAGGTCACGAACTGATGGCCGGACAGTCTCCTTTAAGATTATCTGGTAGAGCTCAGAATTCATGGTTCCATCAATTATGGTAAGTCGTCCAGGTCCTGAAGCTGCAAAGCAGCCCCAGACCATCACTTTACCACCACCACGTCTGACTGTTGGTATGATGTTCTTGGTATGAAATACTGTATTAACTTTATACCAGATGTAACTGGCCGAACACCTTCCAAAAAGTTACATTTTTGTCTCATCAGTCCACAGAATATTTGCCTAAAAGTCTTGAGGATAATCAAGATATTTCTTAGTAATTTGTGTTCTTTTTGGTCAGCAGTGGTTTTGGCCTTGGAACTCTCCCATGGATGCCATTTTTGCAGAGTCTTTCTTATTGTTGAATCATGAACATTGATCTTACCTGAGGCAAGTGAGGCAGTTCTTTAGATGTTGTTCTTCTGGTCTCTTTTATGACCTCCTGGATGAGTTGTCGTCATGCTCCTGTATGCAGCCTTATCTGTAATGGGCAAAGATTGCCACTCAGGCAACTGGATCTCAACAATCGGGTTACCTGGTCACTGGCTTGGGCCTCACCTCAGTGGTTAAATATGAGATTGGGGGCCCAAGCAGGAGAGACTCTCTTCTAATCCTCCCAGGCTACACAAAACCCCCTTCTCTCCCAGGAGCCAGCGACCTGTCTCTGCAAGATCGATGCCTAAGCTCTCTCTACTTGCCATCCTGCTTGGAATTCCCTCCACTCAGGCTGGTGCCCACAGTGCAAGCCAGTTTAACCCTTGATGTGCCTGGATTAATGACATGTGCTCTTGGATTTAACCAACTGGTGGGGAGTTCTGGGAAACACATTCCAAAGGCTTCAGTTCCCCTTGATTACAGGTTTGGGAAAAGTAGTGGAGAACTAGCTGATGTTCTGCTTGGCAATAATCCAGGGAACATGCAATGCCATTATGTTGGGACTGTGACAAGAAGTCAAACCAATCAAGTCAACTGGACAAGGCACTGAACTGGGTCCTCACTCCATCCTGGAGTGCCACCAATCCAACATAAATACCAACTTGACCTGGGACTGTGAAAAAACCCTATGCTGAACAAACTTCCTGCCCAATCAGCTGTAGGAGACTTAGTGGAGGGGAGAGAACAAATAGTTTTGGGAGCATGGGCTCCTGTATCATCTTATGGATGTCAATGCCACAGACCACCTCTAGACAGCTATCAAATAGCCGTTACTCCCCCAATGATTCAGGCTACCTCTGCTACAAACTGTGCATGACATCCTGTTAGCAGATATCCAGCATGTTACTGGCCTGGTGTCTCCTAGTCGCTCACTTCTTAAGACCTGCAATATTAGTCAAAGAAAAGGGCAGCCCAGAGATCACCCCAAGGTGCCTCTATGGCCACTGGCTGTAAATTAGGATCATTTTCAGAGGGCAGCTGTGGACATTTTAAACTCTTTGGCTCGACCAAGTAAGGTGAGGAAAATGGTACATCCAGATTATAGTTGACTATCCAGAGGCCATGACCCTGTCCAGCATGTTGACATCCAAAGTAACAGCTGTGCTTATTACCGCCTTTTCCCCCAGTACGGTTCCCCAAGAAGATCTTAACCAATCAAGGCCCAAGTTCCTGTCTGATGTAACAGAAACTCTGTGGTGAACATGCAGGATAACAGAAATTCAAACAACCTTATACACCTAAACGAATGGCCTTTAACAACCATCGATGGGACCCATGCTAAAAACCTTTGTAGACAGCGAGGCTGACTGTGAAGAAATACTTCACTATCTTTTGTTCGCTACGAGGCAGTGCTGCAAGAATCCACAGGTTTTACCCTATTTGAACTACTATATGGGCAGAGAGTTTGTGGTCCTTTAATCTTAATACAGGAGCACTGGGAAGGCATGGCTGAAAATAAAGGCACACCAGTTGTATTTTATGTCCTAGAAGTGCGGAGAATGCCTAACCAATGTTTCCAGCCTGGCCTCTGACCATTTAAGAGCTGCTCAGGCACATCAGAAGACAGAGTATGACCGGGCCTCCTGCACGCTACTTGATGAAATCCCAACTGGACCCAAAGCAGAAATGGTAGATACAAAACAAGTTTGAGAAATGTGCCACCCCAGGGTGCACTGATCTGGCCCTCCGCCATGTAGGAACCCGCTTAAAAAAACCCATACAGTAGGTGTCCTTCCGAGTACCCAAATCAGTGGCTGGGGGTCATCCAGCCCGCTATACTAGTGCCCCAAAAATGGTGGCAGCACCCAATTCTGCATCAACAACTAAAATGACTACACTAGTAGAGATGCCTGCCTCATGCCATGCATAGATAAGTTACTGGACAAACTGGCAAGTGGTCACTGTTAGTACCTTAGATCTAAGTAAAGCCAGCAGATCACCCTTATCAAAGAAGGCAGAGAATGCACATGCAGGATACACATCTTTCCCCTGTGGGTACAGCACAGGGCCACTGTTTGCACTCTGCGATGCCTGCTGGAACCAAAGAATTTCCTGTGGCGCTTCTGTGATCTTGTTGCGTGTGTGGTCCCGAAGCTGCGGCTAGGTCACACAAGAACTCCTCCTCTCCCAGAGCCCCTAGAAGACCTATCTCTGATTTCCTTCTACTGGCCATTCTGCTTGGAATTCCCTCCACTTAGGTTGGTGCCTGAGGCCTGCAGTGTAACCCTTGCTGTGTCTATTTTCCTGCTCTGTGGTCTCAATTTTAACCCTTGCTGTGCCAGATACCTGCCTGTCCCCTGTTGTGTCCAAATAGGTGCCTGTGCCCTTGGATTTAACCCTCGTTGGTTCCAGATTAGTGCATGTGAACATAAATTGATATTAAAGTCCTTTCCTGACAGACTCCATGGCAGCCTACGTGTGGGTTTAGTCCCGCCTCCATTACCCTATAGGACGACACTCCCATAAATCTTTGCTACATGCCACAGGCCGTGTTCTTTTTTTGTCCTCCTCCATAGGACTTAACATGTGTCTTTTTACCCTAAAGACTTACTTTTTTATGCGTTACGGACCGGCCGTGCGACTTGGAAGTCGCAAATTTCCAATAAGCTCTAGCTACTAGCGGAGTATGGAAAAGGGGCATATGGAAGAGGCGCTGAAGAGGTGTATGCCTGGTCACTGACAGGTGAAACCGCGTTTTAAGTCGTGAACCTTGCTACTAGTAGGTGACTGTTCGCCCCCAACCTCCCCCCCTCTCAGAAGTCCGGTGAAGCCTGCAGCATCATTCCGGAGCTTTGATTCTTCTGTTTTAAGGTATGTGTCTTTATGGGATCAGTTTTTTCTCTGCCTCCTTGCTGTTTTCTGTATTTAAATTAGGCTGTTTTTTCTCCAGCCCCGATGGATCCTGTGGATGCCTCACCGCCTGCTAGTGGTCAGCCCCCTCGGAGAAGGTACTTCTTTTGGGGTTACCTGCCGGGGGGGGGGGGGGGGGAAGCAGTGGAACATTGGGGAATGTTCCACTAACACTGCTGGTTTGTTCTACAGCCCTTCTAGGTCTACTCAACGACGAAGTTCTCACCGAGGAAGTGATTAGTCTAAGTCCCACCGCCGGCATTCCTCTTCCAGGTCCAGACGACATGATTCTCCTGCGAGAACCAGTCTCCGTAGCCAGGAATCTTCCCGCCCTTCAACAGCTCGCCCAAGTCACGGAGCTGAAGGTGTATGCTGGGGGTGCAAGACGCAGGTTCCTGCTGACAAGTCCCTTTGTGATGACTGTTATATCAAAGCGACGGGTGAAAGGAGTGACTCTGACCAACAGCTAAGGTCTATGGTGGAAAGATTGGTTAAGGACAGTCTTAAGAAGTTTGAAACCCCCCAGTTGTCTCCCATAGAGTCTCCAAGGTCTCCGGGGAGGGAGGTTCAGGCCCAGGACACTTGAGATTCCTCGTTGCCTAGCCATCCATCTGCTGTCCTTTCAGAAAGTGAATCTGAGGAGGAAGAGTCTGGTTCAGGTTTTGACTTTGCCCTGCTCCCTCCCTTGGTCAAAGCCATTAAGGAAACACTGAACTGGGAAGAGCCGGTAGTGGCCCCGGCAAAACAAAGAAAATTTTTCAAACAATTGAGGAAAGAGCGTATTAGCTTCCCCTTCCTCTCAGAACTGGGAGAAGTGATTTCAGATGAGTGAAGTAAGGTAGAGAAAAATAATTCTCTTCTTTCTAAGATTCAGAGACTTTATCCTTTCAAGGAAGAAGAGGTTAAGAATTTGGAGTCTCCCCCTCTAGTGGACGCAGCGGTAATGCGATTGGGCAGGCATGTGACCCTTCCCCTGGAAGACACAGTCTCTTTTAAGGACGCTTTGGATAGGAGAATTGATTCTGACCTAAAGCGGATCTACCTTACGGCTGGCATGGCCTGTAAGTTGGCTTTGGCCTTAGCGGCTCTGTCTAGAGCAATGGAGGTTTGGTCCAATAATGTTGATGTTTCACTCAGGAATGTTTCTGAAGATCTGGCCAGGAGTTCTCCCATTCAGGAAATGAGACTGGCTTCAGCTTTCCTGGGAGAAGCCTCGATCGACATTATCCGTCTGGTGGCTCGAGTTATGCTCTCATCTGTAACTGCCAAGCATGCCCTTTGGCTCCGTCCTTGGTTGGCCGATCCTGCTTCTAAGCAGGTTTGGTGTCGTATTCCTTTTGACGGTTCTTCCCTTTTCGGCAATAAGCTGGATAGTGCCATAACTCGAGCCACTGGGGGAAAGTCGGGGTTTCTTCCCCAGGATAGACGCCTGCAGAGTCAAAGAAGATCGTTCCCTAGGAAGCAGGTTCAAGATCGTGCTAGGGAGGCACGCACTTACAGGCCTGGACGAGAATTTTCCAGATCTTGGAGGTCCAGACAGACATCTCTCAAGAAGTCTGCGAAAAGCAGTTCAATGGGGGAGAAGGAGCCGACTAAGTCCTTTTGAGATGAAGCCCGTCCAGGCGGTCCGGGTAGGAGCACGTTTGTTCCACTTTCGACACGTTTGGGCGGCCTTGATCCAAGATTTTTGGACCGTCAAGACGGTTTCCTCGGGACACACGTGGACGTTCAGCAGTGTACCCAAACTCAAATGTGTTCCCACATCCATTCCAAAATCGGAAGAAAAAAGACAAATTCTTCTAGCTTACATAAAATCTTTGTTGGATCAAGGCGCCGCTATTCCTGTTCCAGATGTCCAGCGTGGCAGGGGAATGTATTCACCTCTTTTCCTGGTCCAGAAGAAGAACGGTACATGGAGACCCGTAATAGACCTGACGCATCTAAATCGCTACATAAAAAAGGAAAAGTTCAAAATGGAAACACTGTCCACGATTCAACAATCAGTTCAGCCAGGGGACTGGCTTGTCTCAATAGACCTCAAAGACGCCTATTTTCACGTCCCAGTGGCCACAGAGTTCCAACAGTTCCTTTGTTTTTCCATTGGCCAGTTCCATTTACAGTTTACTTGCCTTCCTTTCGGACTGTCAACCTCCCCTCGCACTTTCTCGAAAGTCCTTCTGGCAGTCGTAGCCTTGTTGAGAGTCAGAAAGATCCAGATTCATCATTATCTAGACGATCTGCTTCTTCTCGCTCAGGACAAGGATTGTCTCTTGAGCCACAGGGATCAAGTCATTGCAACCCTCAAATAATTCGGTTGGCTCCTGAATTTAGAGAAGAGCCAGTTGGTTCCTACACAGTCTCTCGTGTTCCTCGGCGCCCTGTTCAACACGGCAAGAGGTACCATCTCTCTACCCGAGGAGAAGATTGCAGTAATACGAGACAGGATCCACCTAGCTCTCTCCTCATCTCGTCTCAGTGCTCTTCATTGCCTAAAGATCATTGGCACCATGGTGTCTACTATACCGATGGTGAAGTGGGCACAATGGAGGATGCGCCCCTTTCAGGTGGGGTTTCTCCGTCAATGGTCGGGAGAGAAGGCCCAGTCCATCGAAGTTACTCAGACCATGAGAGGTTCCCTCCTTTGGTGGCTTCGTCGGGAGAATCTATTGAATTGTCATTCTCTTCTGCCAATCAAATGGATCTCAGTGACGTCAGATGCCAGCAACAAAGGCTGGGGGGCACATTGTCTGTCGGAAGTGGCTCAGGGCATTTGGGACTTTCCCTCTCGGGGAATAGTGTCGAATGTGTTGGAACTGCGAGCAGCCTTCCTAGCGCTGTTGGCATTTCCACATCTGATAGTGGGTGCATCCGTAGTCCTCAGGCTGGACAATACGACTGCGGTCGCATACGTGAGGAAGCAAGGGGGCACCAGAAGTCGGTCTTTGCTGAAGGAAGTGGATCCAATAATGCGTTGGGCCCAGAGGAACCTGTCCAACCTAACAGCAGCCTATGTACCCGGAGTCCTCAATGTCCAGGCGGACTTTCTATCACGAGTCCACTTGGACAACAACGAGTGGACCCTTCACGAAGAAGTGTTCCAGTGGGTTCTATCCCTGGGGATGTCTCCAGAAGTGGACCTATTCGCCTCTCGTTTCAACAAGAAGCTAACAAGGTTCTATTCAAGGTTCAAGGATCCGCAGGCCTACGGGATAGATGCCCTAACAGAGCAATGGCGATTCCACAAGGCATATGCCTTCCCTCCAACGCCAATCATCTTCCAATTCCTGAAGAGACTCAGATGGGAAGGAGTAGAAGTATTGGCAATAATCCCGTACTGGCCCAACAGGCCCTGGTTTCCTCTCCTATCCCTGCTCAGCTTTCGGGACCCGGTTCCTCTTCCGTCCAGGCGGGACCTTCTCTCCCAAGGGTCGGTTCTCCATCCATGTCCGGCTCAACTCCGGTTGAAGGTCTGGTTCTTGAGAGGGGAAGGCTGGAAGCTCTAGGGTGTCCTAAGGAAGCCATCCCCACTCTCCTAAGTGCAAGGAGAAGAAGCACTAATAAAGTGTATGAACGAATCTGGGCCAAGTTCGTTTATTATGTGTCCTCCAGAACCAGTTCCTATGTTTCACCCACAGTTCAAGATGTGTTGGGGTTCCTGCAATCAGGTTTGGACTTACCGTTATCAGTTAGCTCCCTTCGGGTTCAAGTTTCAGCTATTTCTGCTTTTACAGGGGTTCAGTGGGCCAGCCACGCTCTTATTCAGCAGTTTTTTAAGGGTGCTGTAAGATTGAGACCCCAAAGAAAACCCAGATTCCCTAAATGGGATCTACCTCTAGTCCTGGACTTCTTTTCTCTGCTCAGTAAGGATCTCTCCATCCGAGAACTTACCTTGAAAACCGCGTTCCTGGTGGCGGTCACCTCAGCTAAACGAGTTTCGGAAATTCAAGCTCTGGGAGTCAAGGAGCCTTTCCTAACCTTTTTTCCGGACAGAGTGGTCCTAGTTCCAATGTTGGGGTCAAACCCTAAGGTCACTTCGGTCTTTCATGATAATCAGGAAATCTCTCTACCCTTATTCAGATCCTCGGATTCCTCAGAAATTCATCCTCTTGACGTTGGACGCTCTTTAAAGCTCTACTTGGAAGCTACAGCTCCGTTCCGGCAGTCGGACTTCCTGTTCGTTCTGTTCTGTGGAAAGAACAAGGGCACTAGAGCATCAGTCAGGGCAATTGCAGCATGGATAGTTCAAGCGATCCAGTGGGCATACAGGGAAAAGGGCTTGGCTCCTCCTCAGGCGGTGACGGCACATTCGACCAGAAGTCTTTCTACCTCGTGGGCAGCTTCTCGCCATGTGGCTCCTGACGTGATATGCAGGGCAGCCTCGTGGTCTTCCATTCACACCTTTATGTCTCATTATTGTGTTGAGCCAGCGGCTTTATCCTCAGTTGATTTTGGAGTTAAAGTTTTGTCAGTTGACGGTGTCAAATAAATCTTTGTTAAGCAGCATTTTTTGCCCACCTGGGTGTGTCTTGGCGAGTTATTTCCGACACGTAGGCTGCCATGGAGTCTGTCAGGAAAACGGAAAATGTATGTCAAATACTTACCGTAATTTTCCTTTCCTGATGGACTCCATGGCAGCAGGAGTTCCCTCCCAAATGGCTGGAGTAGGATAGTTACCGAACACGGCCTGTGGCAGGGAGCAAAGATTTATGGGAGTGTCGTCCTATAGGGTAATGGAGGCGGGACTAAACCCACACGTAGGCTGCCATGGAGTCCATCAGGAAAGGAAAATTACGGTAAGTATTTGACATAAATTTTCCGTTTTTTTTTTGTTTTAAAAAAAAACAAACATGTTATTTTACCTGCTCTGTGCAGTGGTTTTGCACAAAGCAGCCCCGATCCTCTTCTCTGGTTCCTCATCAGCACTCCTGGCCCCTCACACAGCAAGCAGTTTGCTATGGGGGCACCCGAGCCAAGCCACTGCTCCGTGTGTCCATGCAGACATGGGGCTGCAGCTCGGCTCCACCTCCTCTCTCCTCATTGGCTCACTGACTTTGATTGACAGCAGCAAGCACCTCTGTGCCAATCAGGAGGGAGAGTCCTGGACAGCCAATGTTCTCGTGCAACATCACTGAAATACTAACAGCCACCCCATTGATTATGAATGGGCTACCAACACACCTCAACAAATAATAAAAAAAATAAAAAGGCGCTCCCCCACCCCAATTCACAATATATAAAAGCTGTGGTTCACTGCATTGTGCTAGGCTCTACTGTACAATTTGTGGGGGTGCCAGTCACGATTGGCAACGAAATACAATGCACATAGAGCAGGTTTATTGCGGCAACACAGATTAAGGTGCACATTGCCACATTACGCGAGTAAAAATGGGTCAGCAAAGAAGAACCCCAGCCAGATAGAACATTATAAGAACAAAAGATCCATTCAATTTTTCAGCTCTCTGGACATGCACAGTACTGGACGCAGGGACCGGCGTAAGCGATTCAAATCGTCATGGGTAATGTTGGCCGTGACATGAGACCCCTTAAAGATTGGCAGATATGGTCAGCGGGTACAGTAAGGTGTATTCCTTTGGAAGGTACTTTTGATGTCTGGAGGTACTAGACCTCAGAATAAAAATACCTTGGAAATAGTTCAGCTATGGCTTCAGAAATCTGTAATGATGAGTGAGTTGATGGATACATAGTACACGTTTGTGTAATTAAAATTCTCAGGCCTGTTTTTGAACTGTGTGTGGCTGGTCCATGCAAAGATTTCAAGACACTCTTGTGTTTTTCCCCATTGTATTTTTTTTTCTATCGCTAAAAGAGTGAAGGTAGCATTCCATCTGGTTGTTTTTTTACATTTTTGTTTTGGGAAGTATGAAATATCTCCCCCACATCTGTATCTAAATGTTTGTGTGGTAACAAGAATATGTTTTAACCTACCGCGACAGCCCTCTTACGTGTCACGGGTGTTGTATTTTAGTAAGAAAGTGAAAGTAAGGCCGCGTACACACGCGCGGACTGTTGGCCCAACTTTGTCCGTCCAACAGTTTGAGCGAACAGTCCGCTCAAACTTAGCATGGACGGACATGGCCACACACGACGGACGAACAGTTTGCTGAAACCGTGCGCGATGACGTGAACGGCACGTACGACGGGACGAAAAATACGACGTCCTATACACTGCAATGCAACCTTCCGACGTGGAAATCCTTTCTGAGCATGCGCGAGACTTAGTTGGCCGAACAAGCCTACACACGAGCGAACAGTCCGCTGAAACCTTGTTTCAGCGGACAGTTTTTCGGAATTTCCGTAAGACCTTGTTCGGCCAACTGTCCGCTGAAACTGTCCGCTGAAGCCCCACACACGAGCGGACTGTCCGCCCAAACACTGTTCAGCGGACAAGGTTGGGCGAACAGTCCGCGCGTGTGTACGCGGCCTAAGGGTTACAGAGGGTTTAGTTGTTGCGGGTTTTTGCGGAAGGTCAGTGACAATTTACCGATATACACAAATGTATTATTTACCATTCTTTGCAGGTTATATATGAAGGGTAGAGTAACAACTTTTGTTTATAAGTATCTTTTCAGGTCCAAGGAGTTTCTGAAAGTGTATGTACATAGAAAGCAGGTGTATAAGAAGGTAAAAGTATCAGACTATTTCACTTCATTGTTTTTTTTTTTCTGCACCATTCTAAACCCTGCGTGTCTTCCTCCAGTTTGTAATGAGGAGGGTAAAAAAAGGGGGGATGATAATGGTGACTGGACCATTGTAAAGAAGCTTGAGGGACGGGACAACCGGGTCCATGCCAGCCAGTGCTCAACTACACCAAAGGATGAGTATCTTTATTTATATTTTTTAAGTGTATTTCTCAACTAGCTAAGAAAGCGAACAGGGCACATGGTTGGGTCTACTCTGAGTCTCCACTGAGCTCTAGAGCCCCAGTAACGACAGTGGTACATGATATATAGGATGTTCATATTGGTATGAAGAATTTTGACAAACTAGTAAAATCCAGACACTTGTCAATTTAATTTAACGATACATTTCTAGAGGGTAAAATTAATTATAATTTTAACAATAGCTCTAGTTCTTGCCAGCTTTGGTATCGGGATAACTAGGTAGCCCACAAGTGTGTTTCAACGTTAATTTGGTATTAATGTGGATCTACAGCTTATAAGGTAATACCCCTAATGCAAGAGGTTCATGTGTGCTGGTAAAACTCATCCTAGCATCTTATTTTGCAGCGGACTGTGAGGATCTGATGGCGCTTGCGATTGCTTGTACACCGTGTGGACTTCAGCTTATGAAACGATTGAGCAATTTCTCATCCATTGAGGATGGGATGTTTCATGTAACTGTTGAAGCTACAAGGAAGTTCCCACAGCCCAAGGGGGGTTTCTGGGAATTCATAAGATGGTTATACCTGGATCGGGGATACTAGTTACAAAGTTCAGGCCCATATGGATAAGGTTTAGATCCCTGCAAGGCAAAGCCAGAGCCATAGCTAGTGAAGGTTGGAATCCTTTAAGGGTTTGGAAATATTTGGGGATTTAATTTTTTATCTTGCAGCGGATCACAGTTGAAGGAAGTAGGGGCATATATATACACTCATGTTAATTTTGTTTCTATTCCTTCTATATGCCATGACGAGGTGCTACTGTTGCCCGATTGGATGAGTGAACGGAGCCTGGAGCAGATGACGATGCCCTGAATCCCAATCCAAGTACAAGACACAGAGGATCCCAGACCGACTGGCCTTCATGTCCTAATTTAGGTCATCCCTCCTGAAGAACAGTCTACACGTCAAGCCGTGTTTTCCTTTTTATGGACTAATATGGACTGATTAATTTCCAGGTTAAGAAGAAGATTAAGATTCATCGAGGGACACATGGGAGCATATGACAAGAGGAGGGACTGTTGTGGAAATTTTATGAAGATGTATTTTAATATGTATTGTCATAAGGGTCTCCCAGTGTTAGTTCTCCCACAGCCCGCTCTAAAGAGTTGACTGGGGCAGGCTGACGCTGGTTGAGATCCGTTAGGTAGTGGAAAACTTCCTGTTTGGAGACAGGTGTTTGCGGGGTGGGGATATGTCTGCCAGCGAAGGGTCCCTGTGCAATGCACAGAACGATCGTATGGGGGGGGGGGGGGTTGGGGGGATGTGTTCGCTCTGCAAACACATTATCGGTTTAGAGGATGTGTGCTCCTTTCACCCCTGTATGCCTGATCAACGTATTTGAGGTGCCATGATGTACACCTGCAGATAAGCCCCCATCAGCAGGAATTGTGGTCATCGTTCATTGTATAAATTCATTTATCCTGTGTTAACATTTACATCTTTTGTTGTTACATCCTTATTTGGTCATATGCTGTGAGGTCACATCCTGTGTAGGAGGCAATTGGCTGTTGGAGCCAGGACCTCCTCTTTGTAATTTCTTTTGTTGTCTTTGAAGAAAAGAACCAGTCAACTGCTCGGCGGCAGGCCTGCTGATGGAGCTGAGAACATAAGCTATAGTGATGTCTGTTTACTTGGGTATATACGGGAAATAGAATGACAGGTAGGGTGCATTATATCATTAGATGAAATGTGTGCTTATTAGCACAAGAGATATGGTGTGTGCATAGCATACAGCCAAATTTCCCTAACACACCTAAACAAAGGGCTGTCTTTGGCTGCATGGGATGCACAGGTGTTCCGTGCATCTACATATAGGCAGTCTCATTTATGTCTATTAGGATGTAGTGGCTGCACAGACACTTTGACAGCATACATTGACAGTGCATGTTTTTCAGAATGCAGTCTGTGTTCGGGGACACACACTCACACAGCTGTAAAACTGGGACCTGCAGATGTGTCCATGCAACCGCTGTGTCCCAAAACATGAATGGGACTGCCTACATGGAACACCTAGTTCAAATGAATGAGGAGGTTAGTTAAATGGGTGTTACGATATTAGTATGGAAGGACACAGTTCAGTTCACGTATACGTTGTTTTTGGTGCCAAAATCTTGGGTGAGTAGATGTACGTACCCAAAAAAAAAAAAAACCCCTTCCAAAACCTTCCAGTGCTGATCTGAGCACAGGGTTGATTGATACTTTCAACACTCAACAAGGTAATATGGTCTTGGGTACAGTTAGCATTTGAGTTTATTAGCTTTAGCTTTTAATTTCTTGTTCTGCTCATTTTAAAGTGTATCAAAAAACTTTAGTGAGCGACAGAGATCGATAGTGAGGTTTTCTTTTTTGATGTCTGCATCCATTGGAGAAGCTACACCAGGAAGTGAAAGTAAAAGGCTTCCAAAATGGCAGGAAATCACATTTTTGGACATTGGTCAGCCAACAGGTTTCTCCATTGGAAAATTTCTGCACTACGTCTGTTCTAGTGCCAACTCTTAAATGTTATATGTCTCCTTACTTTCTGTTCCTGTGACATTGGTCTCTAGGACAAAAACAAAAAAAAAGCCTAGGATAGTAGGTGAGTAAATCTGCTGGACAAAGCCCCATATGGCCAGTGAAAAAGTTTAATGGCGGTTCTAGACATTTTAAATCAAATTGGTGCAAAGAGAAACAAATGGCTAGAAATTGCTGATCTTTTTGTCTGCCTGGATGTTGTGCTGCTCACATGACTGCAATACTTTGAGCTACGGACAAGTAACAAGAATGCAGATAAAAAGGTCAGAACCCCTGATTGATAGCTAGGCAACTAGCATTTATACATTTTGCGTTTTTTTTTTTTTTTTTTACTAACAAAGACACATCATTTCTTTATAACATTTATTTCCTGGAGAGTGGGCAAGCTTAACATTTTAAACCAGAGGAGTTGGCTTTGCTAAAAAGAAAAAAAAAAAAAAAATCAGGTAATTTTGTCCTATAGAAAATTGGTGAGATAGCTTGAACATAGCCATTTTGGAAGCAGAAAATTAATCAAACCTTCTCTGAGTCAATTCCTCCCACCTCCTGTGCTAACTTATTGGAAACAAAATGCAAAGGGCAGACTTCCTGGTCAATAGTAAGATACAGGTGGGGGGAGAGGCAGCAGAGATTAATCATGAAATCTACAAGAGATATGAGATTTCTATAAAAAGTTGTTGGGTTATGAAGATCCCACAGAGTTTACGCCAATTCAAGCTTGAGAGGTGCTTGTTCTATGGACCTGAGGACTTTTTACAAGGTATTCCCAGTTTTCTTTTACACAAACATTTTTCCATCCAGTAGGAAGCCTCTATGCTGCCAAACGACAAAATTTGACATTATATAAAATAATCAATTTCATTCAGCTGTCCAGCTGATAGTGGGCCAGAGAAGATTCTTCAGCATTGCTGCGTTAGTTTGAAGGGGGTAGGACGGAGTTTGTATCAGGTAGGATATAATTCACTATAAAGGTGGCCTGACAAAGAGCCTGTCCATTATTCTTCTCCCTCAGCGTGCGTGCGCGCGCACACACACCTTTTAATGCAGGAGCACATGAAGCCTCTCGATGCCACGCAGTGGAAGTTTAAAATGTTTCAAAAACACACTAGCAGCATACAGTTCCCCTATGTCAAGGATCATTTTTAAAATATAGTTGCCCTTTCAAAAGCAAATTTAGATTAACAAGAAAACCAGGGTTAAAAAAAAAACAAAAAAAAAAAAATTTGCACCAACCAAAATGGAGTACTAACCAACATTTTCTACTGTAGGAGGCGATAAGCCCCTCTTGTTGAATGCTTATACAAGATAATCTCTGTGTTGCATTACTGATCCAATTAAATTCTCTCCCTCTTACATTGTCGGGTAAAAAAAATAAAAAATAAAAAAAACATAAAACAGTAAAATTTTATTGCATTAGACAAAAGTCTGATCTCTTTCAGGGCTCCTACTTTTTCAGTCTTGGCTTCTGCTCCTCAACTCTCTGCGCCTCTTCTCAGAGTCATACTTCTTCCTGTCTCGATGGTCATATCTGTTTGGACTTCTGCTAGTATGCCTGTTGCTTCTGGATCGATCATTACTTGGGCTTCGCTTAGATCTAGATTTCTCTGATCTATGGCTTTTCTCAGGTCTGTCATGTCTTTCATGTGACCGGCTATGTTCCCCTGCCCTGTGATGTTCATGTTTTTCTTTTTGGGACCTTTGGTTTTCAGTTTTGAGGTTGTGATTTTCCTCCCGACCACTATAATCTTTTCTCTGGCTAGATGAAGGTTCATCTTCTCTTCTGCTCTTATGTGTCACTGTTTTTTTTTCACAGTCACTATTGTTGTCATCAGATTCCTTGGCATGCTTTGTTTTTTTGGACTGTTTCCGATGTCTTTTCTCATCCTCACTCTCAGAGGAGCTGTCACTACTGCTAGAGGACCCGCTGGAGGAGCTGCTGGTCTTGTGCTTCTTCTGCTTACTTTTGCTTTTCTTCTTTTTTAGCTTCCTTTTCTTGTCCTTCTTCTTCTTTTCAAGCCGATCTAGTTTTCTGGAACAGGAATAAAATAACAAAAAAGTCAAACCAAGATGCAGCTTGTAAGGTAACACAAATTTTGTGAATGGCTAGTTTAGGCTGGAGCACTATCTCCTTCAATTTGGTAGGAGTTTCATACTGTTTGCCCATGGACCCTTACACTCAGCTTAAAGTCCAACTGCAGACTCAACTTTTAACCCTCCCCAAGTGGTTTAGGGTGCACCCATCATGGTAATGCAGCATCACTGATCTCTTTATACAGTGTGTGACTCAGTGTGTTCTGCAAATTACACTAAAACCTTTGGCAGCTTGCTGACTTCCAGGCTGAATGGCCTCCAGTGACATCTAAACCCTACCTCAGCAGGAAAGCTGTCATCACCATATCTCCATGCCACATACTTCACATGGGTGTTATGATAGATATAGATAGGAGTAAACATCAGCTTTCTTGTGTGAACATTTGTCAGACAAATGCCATTGGAACAATGTTTGCACATGCTGCCCTCTAATACAAAATGGGAACAAGAGACTTTTGGTGTATATTGGGTTAAATGTAGATCCGATGGGCAATGTACACATTTTTAGCTCCTTCCATTGTTCTGGTGGAGGAGTTCTGGTCAAACACTGCACCCAGCTTAAACTGATAAAGGTCAACAATAAGCTTGACCCTTTGAGATAATTCTATATAAAAGTTTGGTAATGGGTGCATTTACATCCTCAGAAGTGATATAACCAGAATTTCCATACTTATCTTGCAATTCCTATCAAAAAGGCAAACGTCTTAATTTAATAAGAAATAGAAATGTGTTTGTAATGGGAAGCTAAACACCAACTTGTTTACAACTATGCAAGGGTTGTATGATGCAAGTTGTGTAATTAAAATGGTAAACAGACATGTGAAAGGCAATGGGCATTTCAAAGGGAAAGCTGAAGGAAACTCTGCATTGTGATTTTTACCTACAGGTAAGCTTATAATGAAATGTAACATTAGGTTGAATGAATATCCCCTAAATGTGTGCCGTTTAGGAGATACTCTGGCAGCTGGCGATGCCATGCGCTCAAAGCCTCTTTCTGAGATTTTTTGTTTAGAAGTTAAACTTTTTTTCTTTTTTTTACTGGAAAATATTACTTAGAACCCGCAAACATTATACATTTTTTCCCCCAACACCTAGAGAATAAAATGGTGGTCGTTGCAATACTTTATCACACTGTATTTATGCAGCGATCTTACAAGGTCACTTTTTTGGAAAAAAAAATACACTTTTTGGAATAATAAAAAAAAAAATGGATTTTTATAACAGCTTACCTGTAAAATTTTCTTTGAAGTACAACACGGGACACAGAGCCATAGTAGTTACTATGTGGGTTATATAAGCCACCTTTAGGTGATGGACACTGGCACACCTTAAACAGGAAGTTCAATTCCCTATATAAAAGCAAAGCAATGCACGTGTATACCTAAAAAGAGGGGAGGGACCTGTGTCCTGTGATGTACTTCAAAGAAAAGGCTTTTACAGTTAAGCTGTTATAAAAATCCTATTTTGTTAATCGTACATCACGGGACGCAGAGCCATAGTAGTTACTATGTGGGATGTCCCAGAGCAATGCCAACTGAGGGGAGGGAGACACAACAAAAGTAGGGCGAGGACCTATACTGCTGCCTGCGGTACACTGCGCCCAAATAGCCTCATGCCTTCTTACATCCACCTGATAGAATCTGGTGAACGTATGGACTGAAAACCAAGTTGCGGCCTTGCAGATTTGAGCCATGGAGGCTTGGTGATGCTCTGCCCATGAAGCACTAACAGGTGGAGTGCGCTTTGATTTGAAAAGGTGGAACCATCCCTTCAAACCATAAGCTTGAATAATTACTTGCCGGATTCACTTAGAAATAGTAGATTTCGACTCTGTCTGTCCTTCTCTAGGACCTTCAGGCAACACAAACAAAAACATGCATTTTTTTTTTTTTTTATCTGAGTAGTAGTCTTCAAATAGATTTTGACTACTCTCACTACATCAAGAGAATGTAGCGCTCCTTCTTCCACAGAACAGGGTTCTGGAAAAAATGAAGGTAGAACAATATCCTGGTTTAGATGAAAACCTGAAACCACCTTCGGCAAAAAGCTAGGCTAAGGATACAATACCACCTTATCCTTCTGAATAATTAAATATGGCTATTTACAAGAAAGAGCTGCCAATTCCGATACCCTTCTAGCAAAAGCTATGGCAACCAGAAAAACCAACTTCCTTCTCAAATGGTCAAGGGAGTATGTCGTATCGGCCCAAAAGGCTGTCTTTGTAAACCTAACAAAACCAAATTCAAGTTCCAAGGTTTTAAGGGTGACCTAACCGGCGCATTAAGCCGTGCCACTCCCTGTATAAAACTATGGACCAGGGAATGCGAAGCAAGTGGTTGTTGGAACAATACTGATAAGGCTGAGACCTGGCCCTTGATGGTACTCAAGGCCAGCTTCATTTTTAATCCTATTTACAGAAAGGGAAGGAATATACCGTCTAAGTTGCCAACCCATGGACTCACACCAGGAAAGATATACCTTCCAGACTCTAGAATAACTGACTCTGGAAGCTGGCTACCTTGTATTAATCAAGGTAGATATCACTGAGCCTGAAAGCCAATGATTCTTCAGAATCTGTGTTTCAATAGCTAAACCCATTAAATATAGTGTTTATAAGATAGGATGGAATACTGGTCCCTGCGAGAACAGGTGTGGATGTGGTGGAAGGGTCCATGGGTCCCCTACCGCCATCCCTATGATCTCTGCATACCAAGCTCTTCTGGGCCCCACAAGAACCACCGACTTCTTTTCCTGCTTGATTCTGCAAAGAAGTTGTGGTAGCATCAGAACAGAAGGGAATGCATAAATCACTGAGAACTGATCTCACGAGGTCACCAACGTATCTGTTCCATATGCGAGTAGATCCCTTGTTCTTAACACAAAGTTGTTGACTTTTTTGTTGAACCTGGATGCAAACAGATCTATGTCCGGAATCCGCCATCTTTGGCATATAGGCAGAAAGATTTTGGGGTGAAGGGACCAACACTTAAGACATTGGCGAAAAAACTGAGGTACTCCCTGTAGGGGCAGGGGTTATATAGGGAGTCAAACTTCCTGTTTAGGGTGTGCCAGCGTCAATCACCTAAAGGTGGCCTATATAACCCACATAGTAACTACTATGGCTCTGTGTCCCATGATGTACGATTTAGAAATAAGACAACAGTAAAGTTAGCTCAATTATTTTTAATATTGTGAAAGATGTTATGCCGAGTAAATTGATACCAAACATGTCACGCTTTAAAATTGCGCACGCTCATTGGTGACAAAATTTTACCCTTAAAAATCTCCATAGGCGACGTTTAAAATAATTCTACATGTTACATGTTTTGAGTTACAGTGGAGGTCTAGGGCTAGCATTAGTGCTCTCGCTCTACCGATCATGGCGATACCTGACATGTGTGGTTTGAACACCATTTTCATAGGTGGGTGCTACTCACATATGAGTTCGCTTCTGCACGCAAACTCGGTGGGATGGGACGCGGTTAAAATTTTTAAATTTTTTTTCTCATTTATTTTACCTTTTCTTTTTACACTGCTCTTTAATAATAAAAAAAATAAAATAAATATAAAAGCGTCACTTTTATTCCTATTACAAGGAATGTAAACATCCCTTGTAATAGAAAAAGCATGACAGAAGCTCTTAAATAGGAGCTCTGGGGTCAAAAAGAACTCGGATCTCATATTTACACTAAGATGCAAAAAAAAAAACAAAAAACGGCCCTTTAAGAGCTATATGCGGAAGTGACGTTGTGATGTCACTTCTGTCCCTGCAATGGTATAGAGACTGTGGGGGCCATCTTCCCCCCACTCTTCATGTCACTGAAGCGAGAGGATCCGACTGCCGCTGCCGACGGCTTCGGTAAGCGGCGGAGGGCACCAGAGCACGGGGGCGGAGCTCTCCCGCCGCTGATAAAAGTGATCTTGCGGCAAATCCGCTGGCCGAAGAGGAGGATATCAGGGTTATGGCAGCTAGCTGCTGCCATAACAAAGATATTCCTCTTCAAAGTTAGGACTTTTGGTGTGAGGCGGTCTGGAAGTGGTTAAAGGAATGGCATACCCACTCCCTCAGAGCTCTGTGCCATGTCCGTGACGTCATCGCAGCCCAGGCTCTTTAAGCGGGCGCAGCCCATGAACATGGAAAGGAAGACTGGGTAAAGATAGAAGCCTCTGCAGCGGTGACAGTGCGCTGCTGGAGGGCTTTATTTCAAGGTAAGTCCTTCATAATGTGCTGGTATGTGATGCATACTAGCACATTATGCCTTTACCTTGAGGGGAGAGCTTTTTTTTTTTGTTTCACCTAATCATAAGGATAAATAGACATGTAGGGTCTGAAGTATTTAATAGGGTACCTTTTATGGCAAATAGAATTTAAAAGGGTAAGGCTGGTAAAGAATGCAATTTTGCCTTCAATAATACAAGGAGGATCTGAGGGATTTCAAATGAAAACCTGTGTATGCAGCAGTCATAGGCTAAGGAACATATTTAACCATAACTTTAAAAGTGCTTGGATGATTAACTTCCTCTACAATCTAGTGAAAGAGGAGTAGGCGCATACTAGTGGAAGCGGATTTGGCTAAAAGAGACAGAAGAACTGGGTATACTAAAGTTGACACCATGAGCCCAAAGATTATGCCAGAAAGAACGTCACATCTGGGGATGACCTAGTGGAATACAGAAATCATGAATGCCTATATTGACTTTTTAGAGTATCCCTATAGCATACAAACCATTGTCAATTCTCATTTGCTAGGAAGTTTAGATTTGTGCATGTGTGCTGTGTGCATATTTGTAATTTTCCTACCACTGTAAGAAGTTTAAGTGCAGCATTCTTATTTATTAAAAAGCACATCAATATATTACATGTGGGCATTACGAGCAAAAGTCTGCATGCCAATTCAACTCAGTAGGGCCTACTCCATTGGCATCTCTGCTCACGAACCACTGCCCATACAGACACACAAAAGCTTGCTCAAATTGCTGGAATCTTCCAACAGCCAGCCCACCAGATGACTGGTGACTTTTAGGGGGTTGTAGTCAGGCACAATTTCTGTGCTACAGAATAGATGTAGATTGCCCTGCCAACTACGACTACTGTCATGGGGGGTCTGCAGTATAGAATATCTTGGAAACAGACCAAGGTATGGGCTTTACATGCTTCTCCTCCCTCCCCCTCCCCCCCACCACAGCACTCAGCTGCTGCAAGGGGATTGGTACTAGTAAATGCCACTCCTGTCCAAGTTCTGTGGGTCGGCAAAGGATTGCAGTCTACCTATCAACGACTGATGGATAGATGCCATTGGCGGGTTGCAGACCCAGCTTGAAGTCTTAATATTCATGTCCGTTGCAACAATACAAGCCAATATTATTATTCCCTGCAGCGCTGCCAGCTTCCCTCCTCTTCCACCAGCTGCTGCAGGGGATGCTTCAGGATGGAGAGCAAGAAAGGGGCCAGTAAATATGTCATTTAACAGCCCCTTCCTTTTCGAATGAACACAATGAGTGATCGGTAGCATTGCTCAGTGCAAACTAACAAGACCCAAGATACCAATCATTGAACCAACTGATGTGGCTGCACTAAGCATCGCTGGTTTACTAGCTTAAATGATCTGCCACATCAGTCATGTTGAATAACATATGTAGTATTTCTCATTTCATGTGCCTACATAATAAAATAAAATAAAATAAAAAAAGAAAGAAGCTTACGGGGACTTCATTGTCCAAGAAATAAATTCACAGCATAAAAATATTACTTGGCTTATGGCCTAAACTAGTTATATATTCCATTAAAAAAATCTGTACGTGTAATTTACGTAAACACCCACCATTGTTTTGTGTAATCCCAGCATCCCTGCTGTCAATACAAAGTTAACCAATAGAGAAACTATTCAACAACTCTGTGTCTAAATCCTATAATTCCCCTCATTCTAGGCATGGCTGAATATTTTCCCCTCAATGGACGAGCCAATTACAGTATACATTGCCACTTCACAAACGCAAGGATCACGCTGTTAAATAAGACTTTATATTTGTCTGCCACAGTACAGAACAAGCGCATGAAACTATTTAATAAGGACACCCATGTGGAACGGGTCAGATTGGATAAGATGCACATATAGTTTTATTCTAACTAAAGAATGAAATGTGTTTTGTTTGAGGGTATCCAAACAAATTATACATGACTGGAGAAAATAGTGACAATCTTTTCAGAGTTCTGCTCACAGCATTCATTCTCTCCAGGAATTCCTCAATATTTTTACAGAAAAAAACATTGCATTTTAACTTGTAATAGACTGAACTGATTTAAAGAAGGGGAATAAATAATGAGATACATAAAGGCTTGCTTGGAGACATTACCTCTGGTTTCCTGTGATGGTGAAACACACAGGAAGTAAGTGGAATCCCCCCAATAGGGTCACAATCTACAATACAAAACTGGCACAGGCACTTCCTCCCTCACTCCTCTTGCATGCTTTTACAGTGATCTGTGTCTCAATTGGATAGATAACGTCAGCAAAAATGCATGTGGAATAAAGGGAAACTTTTACATCTGTCTGCATGGAACCTGCCATGAGAGAAATACCAAAGCTGCTATTGTCAGCGTCAAGAAAAAACAAGCAATTTTATGATCGTTTTACTGGTCCTCCGATTTCCTTATTTAATCACTTCTTCAGCCCGCTGTATATAAACACACACATATCATGACTTTGACGTTATATATGGTGGTTATGGCAGCAGAGAGCTATGAGAGCTGAGGGAAGGGAAAGGAAGGGAAAGGAAGGGAAGGGGACACCCCCCTCCCCCAGCACACAGGAACAGAGCCGATGCTGTCAATCAAAGACTGAATGCTAGAGATCCTTCTCCATCACATTTTTTCTTTTGATGTCAAGAAAACTTATCAGAAATTATTACTGCTGATAGCAAAGGGACAAGGCAGAAATTACACTTGGTGCTCCTAACTGAGACAAGTATACACTATAGTAGGATCTGCTTTGTTCATATTTGATGCCGGAGGATTACAACAACTTGAAATAAAGAAAAAATAAAAATAAAGAAAAAATGAAGCAACTTAGTCTTGGCATTGTTTTTGTGAAATATAAAAATTGCCAAAATCAAAAGGAGGCAATCAAGAGCTGAATGTGGCCATTATGAATAATAATGCTGAAGCCCAAAGGAGATCACCAGATAATCATCATTTTATTTGATCAGTCTGTAGCTCATTATACATGTTGCAATCTGACTGTACAACCTTTGCACAATTAAGTTCACCTTTATAGAAAATCTGTAAGGTGACCTTACAATAGACCCTCTCCACAACCTTGTCTTCACTGTCAACCAAAACTGTCCATCCAGAGATCAGTCCCATGACCAGAGAATGTTGTTGCAGCATTCTTTTGGAGTGGAAAAGGGAAATGGGAATTCCTTTGAAGGACTCAGGCCCAGCAATATCATGAAAAAAGCACAGAGGTGGCTTCTTTACCTGGAAATGGGTGGTAGGTAGGAAGATAGATGGTGCAGAGTGCGTGCTAATTAGGACAGCTGGTCAACTCCTTCCTGTGTCATGACAAAGTCTGTCCAGGAAGTAAGGCAGAAGTAATGGAGAAGTCCTTTAATCAGCCATGAGTACAGTGGGTTAAGCATGTGTAGAATAAATGGAAAGCTTTGTGATTTCTGCAAAGGTGTGAACAAAAAAAGGTGAACAAAAAAAGGTGAACAAAAAAAGGTGAACAAAAAAAGGTGAACAAAAAAAGGTGAACAAAAAAAGGTGAACAAAAAAAGGTGAACAAAAAAAGGTGAACAAAAAAAGGTGAACAAAAAAAGGTGAACAAAAAAAGGTGAACAAAAAAAGGTGAACTTTGCGTTTAAGTGCCACAAAATCAGTCTCTACAGCTGATAGTTCAGAAGCTGCTAGGGTCATGGACCAAACCAGATATAGAATCTGTTGGAAAGGGTATGGAAACATACTTGTACAAGTATAGTCAGCATAAAAGATGGTGATTTGAGTGAAAGACTTGGTGAAAACCTCAGCTAAAATGGCAGACTCAGACACATCTGACTGAACCATAAAGAGGACTCAGACCAGGAGAGAGCAGAGGGCAAAATTAACTATAAGCATCCTACCATGGAAAAAATGGGGAATAATATGCAAAGACGTAGCACCCGGTGCTCAACCTGGCCGGGCTTCTCAGTGAGGTTTTCAAAGACAGGGCAAGTGTTAAGGCAATGCCAGCAGATTTTTTATGTTAAATTATAGTGTAGCGCTATATAAAAGAAAAAAATATATTAAAACCACTTAGTGATGTGACAATAATGTATAAGTGTCAAGATTAAATAACATTCAGTAGTGCTTCCCAGACTGCACCACACTTACATGAAATAATGAAAAAATATGATAAACCAAAGAAATCAAATATTGTGAGAAAGTCCAAAGAATTTATAATATGAAAAAATCCAAAGAATTTATGATATGAAAAAAGTCTATTATTTGATTCAAATTAAATCCAATCCACACGTGAGAGGGAAAGAGCCATCCACCTTCTTCCTATGAAGACCACATGCAGGCACCCTGTGGTATATCCATCACCAAATAGGATGTGGGCTTACCAGATAGAATGGATCCAAGCGAATATACATTCGAAGGATCAATCAGACTTCAGAATACTCTTATATAGAGTTATCCAACATGAAAGACTCTCCAGGGAATTTTCAACCAAGTACTCAAACGATGGAAAAATCTTCCGCTTTAAACTTCAACGCACATTGTAGAACTCATATAGAAAAGAAATGAGGGCCACAATAGTGTAAATCCGTTTAAAAATTTTTTTTAATAAAATAAGTAATGAACTTACATGTATCCAATGAATTAAGCGCTTATATCATATAAAAATAGAGCTGCAGTAGGAGTCCCGACGCGTTTCGTCCTCAAAAGACATCATCTGGGGTACTACTCCACTGCAGACCACTTACTTATATACTTAACATACTGATTTGGGCGAAAATTCGATCTGCCTGTGTCACCGCATGTTACTTCCGGTTTGACCTGGCATCCGGCGTGCGTTCCACGCCTCGTTGCCGTGTTATTTTATAACCGACCCCATAATTGTATATCGCCAGATAATAAAATAAAGCCTTTCATAATAAATGTCAAAACCGGCCTTATGAGCATTCTATAATGCAGAGAAGTGAGTATTTAGAAACCGTAACGCTATACACAGTACGTCACTTCCGGGTCACGGGTACCAGTGAGCTAGTTGACCAATCAAAGGGCCGACCCACAAATTATTCCAACATCACTTCCGGTCTTCGCTGGGCTGCGACGGAAGTGATGTCGACCAGACAGAGGCTGAGACCCACCACACCTCCAGAGCTCCCACGTGGGGATGCGTCAGATCCCGGAAGCAATGTGGATAGAAACGCCCCAACGCCAGCCAACAATGGAACGCAAATAGACGTGCGCCGGAGCGCACATTTCATGAACTAAAACTTTATTGTAAGGATACATCGGACATTAAAAATAACGTCAGATAATCACGCTCCACTACCAATTGCTAATGGAACGCAAATAGACGTGCGCTGAAGCGCACATATTCAAACAGAACCTATGATAATCCCGGGTCCAAAAAACAAATAAGGGGAGAAAAGAAAAAGAAAAAAAGGAGGCAAAAAAATAATAAATTTGTTTAAAAATAGATAAAGATACACTATCCTCATATTAAAAAGGTAAAAAAACACAAATAACGTAACATATATATTTAGCAAAAATATTACATGCCAAATTATGCTTTATCGGAAGTGTCAAACTCTACAGGATAAACAGATTTTTATCACGAACTCATTACAGTGGAACCTCAATCCCAGAAGTTACCAGGAATGGATATACACATGGTAATACACATATGTGCATATAAGACCCACCGTAATTCCTTGTATGCCAGTGAATACATAAGAACATAAGGACCAATGCGTTGACACAAAAGGCAGATAGAATTCTATCCCACAAACACTACATTGCATAAATAGCAGCTACGCAGAAAATAAAATATACAGAAAAAAACATTGTTCACATAAAATGAACCCCAAAAATTCAAACAGCTGGAAACTAGAACCATCAGGACAATTGCCATTTATTTAGACCTACCCATCATTAATGAACGCATTAATGTCCCATTCTATATTTAAACCAAACGGGACATAAGATCGAATCGTGTATATCCAGTAGGTCTCTAACTGGGAAACACCACGAGTCATGGCTCCACCCCTCCAAGGGGGTGTGTATTTATCGATAGCCAAAAATTGTGTCCCTTTAGGGTCACTATTGTGACATTCCCTATAATGTTTCGGGACAGTATGTTTAGAAATCCTACTTTTTATCAGGGATATATGCTCTCCTACTCTAGTTGCAAATGTTCTCGTGGTCCTCCCCACATATTGTTTCCCACATGGGCAAGTTATTAGATATACCACGTATCTGGTACTACAGGTACAAAATGTCTTAATAGTATGTGTTCTATTAGTTGTTGTTGATGTGAACTCAGTTGTTTTGTGCCTACCAACGGTGTTAAATTGGCACACAATACATTTCTTACAGGGATAATAGCCCGTTAGATTATGGAAAAACGATGGGCGCCTAGGTGGATTGATAACATTAGGAGCAATTAAACTCCGTAAAGAGGGTGCTCCCCTAAACAGAACCTTTGCCCGTTCTGGCAACTTAGAGCCTAGAACCGGATCACTCCTCAACACATCCCAGTGCTTGTTTATAATGGTCCTAATTTGTCTATGCTGTATCGAAAAAGATGTCAGCATAGACCATCTATAAGTGTCATCCGATTCCGTCGCAGCCCAGCGAAGACCGGAAGTGATGTTGGAATAATTTGTGGGTCGGATTGGTCAACTAGCTCACTGGTACCCGTGACCCGGAAGTGACGTACTGTGTATAGCGTTACGGTTTCTAAATACTCACTTCTCTGCATTATAGAATGCTCATAAGGCCGGTTTTGACATTTATTATGAAAGGCTTTATTTTATTATCTGGCGATATACAATTATGGGGTCGGTTATAAAATAACACGGCAACGAGGCGTGGAACGCACGCCGGATGCCAGGTCAAACCGGAAGTAACATGCGGTGACACAGGCAGATCGAATTTTCGCCCAAATCAGTATGTTAAGTATATAAGTAAGTGGTCTGCAGTGGAGTAGTACCCCAGATGATGTCTTTTGAGGACGAAACGCGTCGGGACTCCTACTGCAGCTCTATTTTTATATGATATAAGCGCTTAATTCATTGGATACATGTAAGTTCATTACTTATTTTATTAAAAAAAATTTTTAAACGGATTTACACTATTGTGGCCCTCATTTCTTTTCTATATGAGTTCTACAATGTGCGTTGAAGTTTAAAGCGGAAGATTTTTCCATCGTTTGAGTACTTGGTTGAAAATTCCCTGGAGAGTCTTTCATGTTGGATAACTCTATATAAGAGTATTCTGAAGTCTGATTGATCCTTCGAATGTATATTCGCTTGGATCCATTCTATCTGGTAAGCCCACATCCTATTTGGTGATGGATATACCACAGGGTGCCTGCATGTGGTCTTCATAGGAAGAAGGTGGATGGCTCTTTCCCTCTCACGTGTGGATTGGATTTAATTTGAATCAAATAATAGACTTTTTTCATATCATAAATTCTTTGGATTTTTTCATATTATAAATTCTTTGGACTTTCTCACAATATTTGATTTCTTTGGTTTATCATATTTTTTCATTATTTCATGTAAGTGTGGTGCAGTCTGGGAAGCACTACTGAATGTTATTTAATCTTGACACTTACCGTATATACTCGAGTATAGGCCGACCCGAATATAAGCCGAGGCCCCCAATTTACCCCCAAAAAACTGGAAAACTTATTGACTCGTGTATAAGCCGAGGGT
Source organism: Lithobates pipiens (assembly GCF_037356315.1). Classification (NCBI taxonomy): domain Eukaryota; kingdom Metazoa; phylum Chordata; class Amphibia; order Anura; family Ranidae; genus Lithobates; species Lithobates pipiens. The sequence goes on from NW_027507784.1 coordinate 104,434,691, forward strand.
GAGACATGGCTGTCCATCCCTGTGTGTCCGTCCATCCCTGTGTGTGTGTCCGTCCATCCATCCCTGTGTGTGTGTCCATCCATCCATCCCTGTGTGTGTGTCCATCCATCCATCCATCCATCCCTGTGTGTCCGTCCATCCATCCCTGTGTGTGTATCCATCCATCCCTGTGTGTGTGTGTGTGTGTATCCATCCGTGTGTGTGTGTGTGTGTGTGTGTGTATCCATCCGTGTGTGTGTGTGTGTGTGTGTGTGTGTGTGTGTGTGTGTGTGTCCGTGCAGCCTTGTGTGTGTGTCCAGCCTACCTGTGTCCCAAGCCTCCGTCCCGAGCCGCCGTCGTCCCGAGCCTCCGGTGTCCCGTGCCTTCCGGTGTCCCGTGCCTTCCGGTGTCCCGTGCCTTCCGGTGTCCCGTGCCTTCCGGTGTCCCGTGCCTTCCGGTGTCCCGTGCCTTCCGGTGTCCCGTGCCTTCCGGTGTCCCGTGCCTTCCGGTGTCCCGTGCCTCCTCCGTCCCGTGTCGTGCCGATGGATCGCCGCTCTTCTCGGCGGCCATTCTACGATTCAAAAGCTGCGCCTCCGTCCTCCGCCTGTGATAGGCGGAACACTCAATTTCCCAGCAGCCTGTGTTCCGCCTATCACGGACATCCTCTCATACTCGTCCGTAGTATGAGAATGAACGGATGTCCGTGATAGGCGGAACACTGACTGCTGGGAAATTCAGTGTTCCGCCTATCACAGGCGGAGGCGGAGAAGGAGGCGCGGCTTTTGAATTTTAATGTCCGCCGTCTGTCTGCTCGATACGCTGATCGAGCAGTCAGACAGCGGTGACTCGAGTATAAGCCGAGGGGGCACTTTCAGCCTCAAAAAAGAGGCTGAAAATCTCGGCTTATACTCGAGTATATACGGTATACATTATTGTCACATCACTAAGTGGTTTTAATATATTTTTTTCTTTTATATAGCGCTACACTATAATTTAACATTTGGAATTTATTCACTATTGTATATCCTTGTGATCGTGTTAGCAGCTCCTTTTTGTATATAACTTCTGGGGATAGCGCAGTGTTGATTGTCATTGACAGTTTTTTGAATGCCAGCAGATTTGAATACAGAAAATCCTCTACTGTTAACTTACCAGAACCAAGTCTGGAAAGTGTTCCATTTGGAACCCAGTGCCCGGGGGTCATTTTCAGGCTCGCCCTACACTTTATCACAGAGGGATCTACATGCAGTACACTAAACCAGACTGAGGTGAGCCATGCCAGATAGCTGCAATTGTAGAGAAAACTCGAAGTATTGTTGAGAACAGTTTTGATTGAAGAAAAGAACACGCCCTGCCCCAAAGAACTGAAATGCCTGGAAAAAATGTTAGCCTAGAACAAAAAAAAAAGAAAAAAAAAAAAAAAAGGAAAGACATGCTGGTAGTAGGAGGGGTTTTCCTGGACTTACCTACAGTTTTTGTGTTTGCCAGTGTCCAGGAAGCAGTAGAACAAGAAGGTCAAAAGTAAAAAGAAAATTGACTGGATTATACAGAACACTATACAGTCCCATTTAAATCTTTTTATGGGTCAGTACCCATTCACAGATTGGAAAAGTTGAAGCAATAACTTCAGTATTAGAATTAATGATGAGAGATAAAAAGGAGGAGCAAGATCTAGTAAATTCTTTTTTACTTCAAGATAAATTTAGTCACTTCATAGTATTTATACCTTAGAAGTTTCTGTTTTTGTTTTGTTGTTAAGGATTTCAGAAATTCCACTTCTGGGTCATCATCTTCTTCCTCTGCCTCACTGACTACATAGACCTATAAAAAAGAAGAAGATATTTGGCTATAAACAAAATATGAAAATAAACCAAATAAAGAAAAAAATAAAAATACAGCATCAAAAGATTAGCTATGACGTTTGGTCGTTTATCCAAATCAAGGACTTAAATGAATTGTTAAAGTGGAGCTTTTATTAACAAAAAGATATTGTGAAATGTATTGCTTTTTTTTTTGGAAGGTTCTAAACTCTTAATGCTAGTGCAAACAAACGTGATACATATCCAGCCACAAGAAAAGCAAGGCCAAATAAAAAAGCCACTCAAAATATTAGCCAATACCAAAAAACAGATCAACCCTTTCATAAGTCAGTTATATCATGAAGGCAACACGGAAGCCAACCACCCATCCATACCTGTGAACCCCAAAACAGTCACCTGCTGTCAGCACCTTCCACACTAATGAACCTATCCAGACTGATTGTGTACTGCTCTTTTCAATTTATACCAACTAGGATACAGAAAAATGTGTTCTTAAAAATCCATTTTGTGACTCAAACTGTAAACCTTTGAATTTAGAGGTTGCGACATTTCCGTGGAGTTTAAGGTTTAGGCCTAAAGTTGTTTTAAAGACTCAAGGTTGAGCATCAAGGTAAAAAAAGAAAAAATTCTGTGCAGCATCTGCCCCCCAATACTTACCTGAACCCCATCTCACTCCAGGGGTGTGCACAAGTGCCTCGGCTCTCTGGGGACTTTGCCTCCTCATTAGCCAATGCAGCACTGGGAGCCATTGGCTTCCACTGTCAATCACAACAACTGAGCCAATAAGGAGAGAGACGGGCAGGGCCGAGCCACAGCTCTGTGTATGAATGGATATGATGGAAGTGAGCCTGCTTGGCCGCCCCAATTGCAAGCTGCTTGCTCTGGGGGCACTCAGCAGATTGGAGAAGCCAGGAGCAGGTAAGTACAACATTAAAGAGAGACTTTAGGATTCATTTAATGTAAAATAAAATTGACCACAAGTGGTATAACACAAAAAAAATGAAAAATAAATGTAACCACTTCCCCATCCAGGCCAATTCTGACATTTCTCTCCTACATGTAAAATTCATCTTTTTTTGCTAGAAAATTACATAGAACCCACAAAAATAGTATATATGTTTTTTAGCAAAGACCCTAGAGAATACAATGGCGGTTGTTGCAACTTTTTATCTTGCACTGTATTTGCACACCAAGTTTTCGAACGTGTTTTTTTTTGGAAAAAAATGGTTTCATGCTTTAAAAAAACAAAACAAAAAACACACAAAAAAAAAAAAAAAAAAACAGTACAGTTAGGCCAATGTTTTTGCATAATGTGAAAGATAAAGTTACGCTGAGTAAATAGATACCCAACATGTCACGCTTCAAAGTTGCACACGCTTGTGGAATGGCGCCAAACGTCGCTACTTAAAAATCCCCATAGGCGACATCAATTTTTTTTTTTTACTGGTTACATGTTTTGAGTTAGAGGGCTAGAATTACTGCGCTCGCTCTAACGTTTGCAGTGATACCTCACATGTGTGGTTTGAACATCGTTTTCATAAGTGGGCGGGACTTATGTATGCGTTCGATTCTGCATGCGAACACATGGGAACAAGGGCGCTTAAAAATAAAAAAAAATAAAAATTAATTGTTAATTTTACATTTTTTTTAAAGTGTCAAACTAAAAAAACAAATGTATCACTTTTATTTCTATTACAAGGAATGTAAACATCCCTTGTAATAGGAATATGACACGGTCAAATCTAGCATGAAATAAAAAAATAAATAAAACAATCTCGGCTTCCCAGCCGAGGCGGTGCCATTCGTTTAAATGCAGAGGCCGGGCGTGACTTCATAACATCGCACCTGGCCTCCGAACGATCAACGAGACTCCGGCGACAATCTGGTCCGCTGGAAATCACTATTGTCCCCCCCGAAGCCGGCGGATCCTGTGTCCGACTCACCGATGGAAGCGGAGAGTCGGTAGAATCACTGAAGGGGTGTGTGTGTCCCCTCTCAAGGCCGTAAGAACGATCAAGCAGCGGAACAGCCGCTATGCTCGTTCTTATGGTGCAGGGAATTGCTGGCTGAAAAAGAAGATATCTGAACAATGCCTATAGCTGTAGGCATCATTCACTACTAAGTACACTACACGGAGTTTGAAACTTGAATGTTTTTGTCTTTTTAAATATGTTAGTCTTCAATCAAACAGTGCATAAAAAAAAATAGGAATATGTCTGAATCGAACACAAGTTGTCCTTTTCATTTTATTTATTCACTATTGGCCTTGGAAGCTGCATTTATACACTTTAGCAGAAATTGCTTGTAGGCATTTTGCATAACTCCCTATCAGTCTTTTATAACACCTGGGTGAAATTGCCGACCGTTCTTCCATGCCAAATTGCCTTAGTTGCAAGATGTCTGGGTTTCCTTGCATAACACTACCCGTTTAAAGTGGTTGTAAACCCTTTAATATCACTTTTACCTACAGGTAAAAGCTAGTAAGGCTTACCTGTAGGTACCATGAATATCTCCTAAACTTGCACCGTTTAGGAGGTATTCATTATATCCGCATATGCCGCACTGAAGAAATGGCTCTCTCGTGCAGTTTCTTCAGTAGCTGTGCCATGACCTGCCTGCAGCACCTGCGCAGGAGTGACGTCATTGCGGCTCCGGCCAATCACAGCGCTGTTGCTGGTCACAGCAGTGTATGAGGACCACTGCTACAGCTTCCTTCATTCTAAGGTAAGTATTTCATAATGAGCTAGTTATACCTTTATCTTGAAGGTTGTTTTTTGAAAACATTTTTTTACAAGAGTTTACAACCACTTTAAAATCCACCACAACATTTCAATGAGATTCAAATTAGGGCTGTGAGTTGGTCAGCCCATAAGCCTCCATTTCTTCTTTTTCATTATTCCTTTGTGGATTTGTTAGAGTTTCAGATTCTCTTGTATATCCATAATATGTGCAGTGCATACGGGTCCCAAAGGGGATGAGGCCCAATGTTGACTCAATGTACACATTGTGGGTGCGACCTGCACCACTTACAGAGTGCCACAATGCCAAATGTAGAGTGGCAGCAGTATGCCAGTTACTAGAATGCTTACTGCAATCCAGCAATCAGCACTGAACGAAGCCTCTATCCAGTGTTCAATTGGGCGCTGGCAGAGCACAGCGGGTGCAGGCGATGCCGTGCTGCGGGACATCCTAATGGAAGCCTAACTGTTCAAAACTGGAAACTGCTGCAGTCTCTCCTTGACACCTGGAAGAGAATCTTGGTATCAGAATGAGAAGAGTACTGCTAAATTCGGTGGTCACTGTAACCTTAATGCAGCTGTACCATGTGAAGCGAGAGCTGCAGTGGACTCTGCAAGACATGCATGTGGCATATTTTTCTTCCAGCCAGCCACTGAACATCAATGCCGGGGGAAGGGTGGTATTTTAAGAGCCAGCCACTGATCTTCAGTGCTGGTATGGGGTGTTTTTACAGTCAGCCACCAACCACCAAGGCTGGGGGGGGGGGGGTGGGGATTTATTTTCACAGTCAGGCAATATTAATCACAAATATGTCCAACCCAACTGTTTATTGTTTAAACAGTTTCAGATTGCCAAGTAGTCACTGCACAGACAAAGCCGCTGGTCATTTGACAGCCATGCAGTTGCATGGGCTTGAACGGCGACAGTGTGCATTCGGGGACACGCACCTGCATGGCTGTCAAACTGGGACCAGCGGCTGTGTTTGTGCAGCCGCTGCATCTCAGATATGAACAGGACTGCCTGTACATGGATGCACGAAACACATGGACCTTCATGCGGTTGTAGGCATAGATATTCCCGTGTGAGAGTGAGGCCATACTACCTCTCTTCCTAAATGTTAAGGCATTGATGGAGAAATGTATTTTTCCATTAATTGTGGTTCACTAATGTATAAGAATGCCTCCAAATCCAGGTTAAGGGGCCATACAAGTTCATATGGATGGTTACCTTAGTTGACTAATGCTATAGGAATGTCACTACAAAATGACCGCCCAAGTCAGAATGTGTACCATCTTTCTTAGAAGGCGATATCAGTTTCCAAACAGTTCCAATTGGTCGTTACTCACACACTAGTCCTGCATATACCACAGTATATATAAGAAAACCGGAGTTAGACTTACCGGTAACTCTTTTTCTAGGAGTCTTCCAGGACAGCCTTTGAGATATAGGGCTCCTCCCTCCGGGACAGGAAACACGTCAAGCCAATTAAATAAAAGGTGTGGTCCTCCAGGCCCTCCTCAGTTTTACTCCAAGAACCGCCGGGAGGCTCTGAAAGACATAACACACTAACAGACACGTTAATACACATCCTCACCACTTAGTCCAATTTAAACAACTTTGGGTGGGAAGCCAGGCTGTCCTGGAAGACTCCTAGAAAAAGAGTTACCGGTAAGTCTAACTCCGGTTTTCTCATATCGTCTTCCAGGACAGCCTTTGAGATGATAAGCAAGGAGCTCACCTTGTCAGGGCGGGACCACTGCCTGGAGGACCTTGCGTCCAAAAGTCTGTTCTTTATCAGACCATAAATCCAGACGGTAATGTCTTGCAAACGTTGAGTAGCTGGACCACGTTGCTGCTTTGCAGATCTCCTCCGGAGAGGCTCCAGCCCTCTCTGCCCATGATGCAGAAACCGCCCTTGTAGAGTGTGCCTTAACTAAGGGTGCCTGCTTCCCCTCTAACTCATAGGCTTTAACTATCGCCATCCGTATCCACCTGGCGATAGGACGCTTTGGACGCCTTGCAGCCCTTGCGGGCGCCCGAAAAATTAACAAAAAGTGAGTCTGACTTCCTGAAGACCCTAGTGGCTTCTAAAAAAATTAATAGACTTCTCCTGACGTCTAACAAACTTAAAGATCTCGCCTCGTCCTCGTCTGAGGTTGAGAAAAAAGTTGGCAAAATAATATCCTGTGTCCTATGAAAAGTGGACACCACTTTAGGAAGAAAACTAGGGTCAGTCTTAAGTACTACCCTGTCTTCTAAGATTAACAGAAATGGCTCTCTGACCGAGAACGCCTGCAGATCACTGACCCTTCTAGCTGACGTGATCGCTATCAAAAACACAGTCTTTAGCACCATCCACTTAAGTGATGCTCCCTCTAATGGTTCAAATGGATCTTGGGTCAAAGCCCTAAGAACCAAGGCCAAATCCCAAGTAGGACAGGACCTCATTCTCACAGGCCTGGATCTAGATAGAGCCTTGAAGAAGTTCCTGACAAATGGATTCTGCTGAAGGGAGGACTGAAGGAAAACGCTTAAGGCCGCCACCTGTACCTTTAGAGTGCTGACAGATAGGCCCAGTTCTACCCCTGCTTGTAGAAAGTCCAGGACTGCCGGGACCTCGGGGCTTGCAATTCCCTGTTCTCGTAACCAGGAATTAAACCTCTTTCCTACCTTGGCGTAAATTGCCCTAGTAACTGGTTTACGGCATTCTAACAAGGTCTTAATCACTCTTTCTGAGAAACCCTGTGACCTTAAGATCTGTTCCTCAGATACCAGGCCGCAAGCTTGAGCCTCTCTATCTATGAGGGCACAGTATCGGCCCCTGGGAAAGTAAGTCCTCCCTGACTGGCAGAAACAGCGGAGGATGGACGGCCAATTTCTTTATGCTGGCAAACCAGGGTCTCCTTGGCCAAAAAGGGGCTACTAAAATGAGGTCCGTAGTCTCCGAGCGGAACTTCTGCAGGACCTCTGCCACCATCCTTACGGGAGGAAAGGCATAACACAGGCCGAACAGCCATGGATTGGCAAGGGCGTCTATCCCCCTGGCCCGATCCTGTGGGTGAACTGAAAAAAATTTCGTCACCTTCCTGTTGCCTTCTGTTGCAAATAGGTCTATTTCTGGCCTTCCCCAGAATGACACAATCTCCTCGAACACTTCTTTGTTGAGGGACCACTTGTCCTGACCTATCTTCTGGCGACTGAGAAAGTCGGCCAGTAAATTCTGCGTTCCCTTTAGGTGAATGGCTGATATTGAGGACAGGTTCTTCTCTGCCCAGCAGAAGATTCTGTCCGCAATTACCTGGAGAGCAGGGCTTCTTGTTCCCCCTTGCTTGTTCAGGTAGGCTACTGCTGCCACATTGTCTGAGCGAACCTGCAGGTCCCTGCCATGTAACTGGGACTGGAAGGTTTCTATAGCCTTCCAAACTGCCAGAAGTTCCTTCTGGTTTGAGGAACGACCTGTCTCTAGGTCCGACCAGGAACCCTGGGCTAAGGTTCCCTCTAGGTGGGCACCCCAACCTAGCGCACTGGCATCGGTCGTGACCACCGCCGTAGCTTGTGGGGACCAGGGAAGACCCCTGTCTAGGTTGACCTGGGCCCGCCACCACCAAAGAGACCTCCTGACTGCGGAGGATAGGGGCATAACCTGATCCAGGCTCTCCTGCCTGCCATCCCAATAACGGAGCATGAGCCTCTGTAAAGGACGCTGATGATGCCTTGCCCAGGCCACCGCTGGAAAGCATGATGTCATCAACCCCAGGACTCTCATAACCTCCCTGACCTGGGCTTCCCGACCAGATTGAAGCTGGGCTACCGCCTGCTCTAGCTTGCAGATCTTCTCCTCCGGAAGAAATACCCTCATTTCCACCGAAGAAATCCTGTATCCTAGATACAGGACCTCCTGTGAGGGGGTCAGCTGGGATTTTTCCTGGTTTATCAGCCACCCCAGTGAGCGCAGGACAACCAAGGCCTCCTGTATGTCCCTCTGCAGTTGTTGGGCTGACTGGGCTATGAACAGTAGATCGTCCAGATATGGGATCACTGTTATAGCCTTGAGCCTTAATGGGGCCAGTGCCTCTGCCAGAACCTTTGTAAAAATTCTTGGTGAGGCTGAGAGCCCGAAGGGGAGAGCTCGAAACTGGAGGTGTAACACACCAGTGTTCAACCTCACCGCCAACCTGAGAAACCTCTGAGATTCCAGATGAATCGGGATATGTAAATATGCATCCCTGAGATCCACTGTGGCCATGTGACAGCCCTGAAACAGGAACTTGGTTACCGAGAAGATTGACTCCATCCAGAACCGCTTGTATTTTATAAACCTGTTCAGGGGGCGGAGATTCAGTATTAACCTGAACTTCCCCGAAGGTTTCTTTAGCACGAATACGTGGGAGTAAACCCCCAAGCCTCGCTCCTCCTGAGGCACCTGCACCATTACTTCTTGGTCCACCAGATCCCCCAGAAGAAGAGCCAAAGCCTCTGCTTTCTCTTGGTCCCTTGGCAACCTTGTTACTTGAAAATTTGGGAGGGGAACTGAACCAAACTCCAACCTGTAGCCGTTCCTTATTACATCTCGAATGAACGGACTTTCGGTTGAAGCTTCCCACTGTAGGAGGAACTTCCCCAGTCTTCCTCCCACCGGGACGCAGGAGTCACTGTGTTTTAGGGGAGGGTTGAGGAGGATTGAATAAAATTCCTCCTCTGCCTCTTCCCTTGTGACCTGTCCAATGCTTTTTGGGGCGAACCTCCCTTTCCTGCAGGTTCTGCTGCCTGGGGCCTCGAAAAAGGCGCTTCCCTTCAGGTCTCTTTTTCCTTTCTGATAAAGCTTTCTTCCTATCCTGCGTGCGCTCTAACGCCTCTTGCAGGCCGGGCCCGAACAAATGATCCCCTGAAAAGGGTAATCCACATAACTTCAATTTTGAAGCTGTGTCTCCTGACCAGGTTTTAAGTCAAACGGCCCTTCTGGCGGCGTTCACTAGTGCTGCAGATCTAGCAGCCATTTTGACTGATTCTGCAGAGGCATCAGCTAAAAAGCCCACAGCCTTGAACAGTAGCGGAAAGGACTTCAACAGCTGCTGCCTAGAAGTACCCGCAGAAATATGCGATTGTAACTGTGTAAGCCAACACTCCAAGTTTCTGGCCACACAGGTAGCTGCTAGGGCCGGTTTAAGCCCGATGGAAGAGGCGTCCCAGGCTCTCTTAAGCAGCACATCTCCCCTCTTATCCATAGGGTCCCTGAGTGAACCCATATCATCAAAGGCCAAATCTGTCTTCTTAGAGACTTTAGCCAAGGGAGCATCTAATTTGGGAACCTTGTTCCAGGGATGCACCGCATCCGACTCAAAAGGGAACCTCCTTCTAAGGCTACCTGAAAAAAATGGCCTTTTTTCCGGTTGTTCCCACTCCAGCAGAATCGCCTCCACTAGCGACTTATGGACGGGGAATACCCTGTCTTTCATTACACTAGACCTTTGATACATCATGTCGTGTTTTGAAAGCTGGACCTGTTCTTCCCTGATCTCCAAAGTGTCATATATAGCCTTGAGGAGGTCACCCACATCATCCAAAGACAGCTTGTATCTGGCTGATCTAATGGTCTCTTCCTCCCCCTCAGATTCAGAAGTAGACTCTGTCCTAGAGGAGGCTAATGACCTGGGTAACCTCTCCCTATCCACCTCCTCCTCCTGACTTGGTTCGGATAAGGAAGGCATACTCACGGCCCTGGGTAAAGGGACAGAGGGACCCTGCATCCTATCCATCATGTTTTTGAAAGATTGGAAGGTGGATGCAATCTCATCCTTTACAGATGTTAAAACATTGTGACAAGCTGCCACCGAGTCCTCTTTCACCAGGCTATTGACACAATCCGGGCAAAGCGGCTTCCCCCAACCGGTGCCTTACTTAGCGCCACACACGGCACATTTCCTTCTGGGCAAAGGTATCTGGGCTCTGTCCTGTTTAACCTAAAAACAAGGAAACACAGGGTCCCATTAAAATACCACCCCTGACCACACCACTGTGCTTCTAGGGTCTGTCTAGGAAGTGCCCCCCTTCACCAGCAGGTTCTCCACCCTGGGAAGGTACTACGGGTCAAAGTGACCCCCCACCCCCCAGTGTAAGTCCTGGTCTGCCCTCACCAAGCTTACCTGAGAGGTACTGGAGCCTGTTGAACCAGAGTCCACCTGCACAACTGCACTCTCCATGGTTCCTGTGTCTCACTCAGTCTCTCTGAGCCTTCACACCGCTCCAGGCAACCCTGTAGTCACACCGCCGCGCCCAAAGGACTGGAACAGGTCCTGCGGCGCCCCCTGATGACGCGAATCCGGCGGAAGTGCGTTTCTCCCACTTCCGTACGCCAGAACGCAAAGTCTCCTCCCCGACGCCGTGCGTTCCTTACGAACGCACCGCTCACAGTACCCAGACGCCGGTCGGTGAAACGAACGTCTCTCGCCGCCATCCGACCGACAGGTACTAGCGGTTAGCGCTCCGAGGGGGAGATTGCCGCGCATCGGGGTCCCGTTCTCTCCGAACGTTTTAAATGGCAGCGGGGACTGAAAGCTACCCTCTCCTCCCTTCGTACGGACCGAGGGGTGCTAAGGGTCAGGTCCATCAAGGTGCTCTCCCCAGGCAAAACCCCTGAGAAGGAGCTCCCCTTACCAGTTCCAAACGTGCTCCTTCCCGTCCGGCAGGAAACACAAAAACTGAGGAGGGCCTGGAGGACCACACCTTTTATTTAATTGGCTTGACGTGTTTCCTGTCCCGGAGGGAGGAGCCCTATATCTCAAAGGCTGTCCTGGAAGACGATATGAGAAAATTGCGTTAGTGATCTAATTGCAATTGATAATATGTGACACAACACTCAAATATGTACACACCATAAAAGCAAAAATGTTGCGCTGTCAAAATAGCGATATATGATAAAGTCTTTTCTCAATATATTATCAGAGGATATAAACCATTAAAGTCCTTCACATAATCCAAAACACATTATATGTTTAAAAAGCGATGAAAGTGTCCAAACACCAGTAAATCCTGGAGGTGAAAAAAGGGTGTTGTCCTTCCAATTAATGACAGGTGTATCACCTCATGCTCCTCAGGGGATAGATAAGACAAAATGCTCTTCTTACCAGATAAGACCTTTCAAGACCTAAACACTCATTAGTGAGTATTCACCCCTCACTTCAGGTATAAGCTAGCTCAACTGTTCAGCCTGTTAAGAGATGCCAATGATAAATATATCGATCTCACAGGAGCCCCAGACCCGATCATGCAGTAAACCAGACGGAAGAAGATACAAACTTATTGTGCAGCATTCAATTAAAAGCACAAGAGTTTAATAGCAAACCTACTTACAGCAAAGATAAGTTACACAAGTACATCGGAAAAACATCAGACAGACACTCTCCACGAGCGTGAATGCTGCGTACACACGATCGGACTATCCGGCGGACAAACCGCCAGACTTTGCAGCGGAGGTCCGCCAGACTTTCAGAACGAGCGGACTTGCCCACACACACGACTGGACTTTTCCGGTGGGCTAGGTCCGGCGGACAACCCGTCGGACTATGGTGGGAGTCCACCAAACTTTTGAAATGAACGGACTTGCCCTCACACGAGAAAAGTCCATTTATTTTAAACGTGGCTCCAGGTAGCCAGGACTAGCAAAGGAAGTGAATGTTGCCGCCTCCATCGGCGAGATTGACACCTCGCTAGCCCCGTCGCCTGGTATGGATTTAAAGGGGAACCCCTACGCCAAAAAAACGGCATGGGGTCCCCCCAAAGTCCATAGCAGACCCTTATCCGAGCACGCAGCCCGGCCGGTCAGGAAAGGGGGTGGGGACGAGCGAGCGCCCCTCCCTCCTCCTGAGCCGTACCAGGCTGCGTGCCCTCAACATGGGGGGGTGCTTTGGGGAAGGGGGGCCCCTGCGGCCCCCCCACCCCAAAGCACCTTGTCCCCATGTTGATGAGAACAAGGGCCTCTTCCCGACAACCCTGGCCGTTGGTTGTCTGGGTCTGCGGGCGCGGGGGGCTTATCGGAATCCGGGAGCACCCTTTAATAAGGGGGCCCCCAGATACCAGCCTCCCACCCTATTTGAATGAGTATGGGGTGCGTTGTACCCCTTCCCATTCACCTGGTGAAAAAAAAAACTAAATAATTAGACAGCTCCGGTGGTCTTCTTCCGTTTTGGGGGGGGGGGGGGGGGGGTGTCTTCTCGCCAGACTCCTCCGCTATCTTCTGCTCTTTTGCTAGCTCTTTTACTAGCCGAGGAGCCCGGCTTTCTTCTTAGTCGTCGCCACCGTCCGGGGCTCTTCTTCCAACTTCGGGATCTTGTCCCACTCTTCGGTTCTTCTTGCCGGGCCTCTGCTATCTTTTACTAGCTCTTTTACTAGCATTGGCCCAATCTTCTGTCACCTTCTCTTCTGCTTCTTCCTTGCGATGTTGACACGACGATCACTCTGGCCGCAATGGCAGGGACGCGCTCTGCGGTGACTTATATAGGGACATGGGGCGGGGGTCACCGGGTGATGTCACATGGTGACCCCACCCCTTATGATGTCACAGTCCCGAAGGATGTTGGGACTGAAGTCATAAGGGGGCGTGGTCGCCATGTGACATCACCTGGTGACCCCACCCCTTGCCCCTATATAAGTCGCTGCACAACGCGTCCCTGCCATTGCGGCCAGAGAGAGAATCGTGTCAACATCGCAAGGAAGAAGAGAAGAAGGCGGTGGCGACAGAAGACCGGCCCAACGCTAGTAAAAGAGCTATAAGAAGATAGCGGAGGCCCGGCAAGAAGAACCGAAGAGCGGTACAAGACCCCCGAAGAGCGGGACAAGACCCTGAAGTCGGAAAGAAGACCCCTGGACGGCGACGACGAAGAAGAAAGCCGGGCTCCTCTGCTAGTAAAAGAGCTAGCAAAAGAGCAGAAGATAGCGGAGGAGTCCGGCGAGAAGAACCACCACAAGAGGGAAGAAGAGAAGACCACCGAAGCTGTCTAATAAATTCTTTTAAAAACTCGTTGTGTTTTTTTATTTACACTCGCCGATGGAGGCGGCGACATTCATTCCTTTGCTAGTCCCGTCTACCTGGAGCCACGTTCAAAATGAACGGACTTTTCTCCGTGTGGGCAAGTCCGTTCATTTCAAAAGTCCGGCGGACTAGCACACAGACGGTGGACAATTTTGAGTCAAAACTTCTGCCGGACTGTTGGAAAGAAAAAGTCAGCTGGAGCCCACACATGGGCGGATTGTCCAGTGGACTCTGGTCCGCCAGATAGTCCAATCGTGTGTACGTGGCATCAGAAGTCACCACTATTCCTTTCCATGCCTGACGTATGTTTCGTTCAATAGAACATCTTCTGTGAGGCAGTAGGGGATGTATATACCACAAAAAAATTTGAATAAACTTGTCCTCTAACAGAACTGCGATAAGCTGTTTGAAAACAGACAAGGATCTCTTGGAAGAGCATCCATTTTATACCTCCGTTTCATGAGTCCACAGCACATTGTTCCAGAAGGCCTGGTTTTTGCCTGTATGTTCAATAGCAAACTGTAGTCTTACTCTAATGTTTTTTGCACAGCAAAGGCTTTTTTCCTGACATATCTCCTATGCAGGTAAAATTGGTGCAATGTCTTTATGCATGGCATTGAACTGTTGCAAGAGTTGCCCAGTAAACCTGCATTAAAATTTTGGGTTTGCTGGATACCTTTTTAGCATCAAATTACTGAACAGGGAAGCCAAAAACCACCGCAGAGTACCCTGAGAAGTGAATCTTTTCTTGAAGTAGAGGACAATAACGACACTTACAGAAAGCTGCTTTCATCGTACATACTTCGGGTGAGACAAGTTCTGAGACCATCAACTGGCAGCATTGCTGTGTCTGACAGCTTTTACTCTCTGCTTGACTGTAAGTCACCAACATACTGAACAAAGCGCCAACATAATTTAGTCTTACAAAGAAATCTCCAAGCATTTTGCTTAAGGCAAAACTGAGAAACTGCCACTTACACTGAATAGCAGGCAAGTCTAAGTAACGCTACACCAAATTCCATTTCTTGCAGAGTGCTTGAGATGCCCCTGAAAACTAGCAGAAGTCCACATGCAAACAGCAATTAGGTCCTGTGGTCTCCAATTCTGGATTACCACCTTCTGCTTCTAGAATAGATCCTCTATACCGGACCATCACTGTGACAGACAGCCTCACTAACCAACAGTGAAGCACCGGAGGGAGCCTGCCAAAGAACATAGGAGCTACATGCTATTAGCATATTTTATACCCTTTGGGTAACCTAAAGTGTCTTACCTGAGGAGTCTGCTATTTAAAGTAAATTATTGGCAAAAGATTTTTTTGTAAGATGAAATTCAGACAAATATAAAACAAACAAAAACCCAATTCTCTTTTTCACTTTCTATATTTTACTAGAAAACTGTCAATTAAGAGCTGACTGGTAGATTAATTTTTGCGTGGGCAAGAAATACAAGTAGTTGTACACTGAAAAAAATAAAATTAAATTAAAAATGGAATATTGTATCCAACTCGGCAAAGCAGAAGAATTCTTCTGTCCTCAGTCTGGCCAGGAAAATAGCATCCTGTCATCTGCAATCCTCCCTGCATTTCTACAGTAAACAAACAAAAAAAATGACACAAAGGGTGTCGCCACACCTCCTTTCCTTTGAGTGACAGACTTAATGGCATGAGGAGACTCATGTATGAGCATAAGTGGATAGGTCTCCTATCCTACAGCCTAACTGAGCACAGAGCTTGAAGTGCCTGTGTACTGTCACTTCCTCCCCAAACACTTCCAGCCGCTGTACACACTGCTAATCCGAGCAAGGGAGAATGCTGGGGGCATGGACAGCTGGGAGGGGAGTCCAGTGATGTCACGACAGCGCCTCCTGAATGCCGGGCCAAGTACACGCCCACAGATTGGGAGATATTCAACGGCTGAAACAGACAAAAATTAAAAGGAGTTGTAAAGTCTCATGGTTATTCACCTTAATACATTAAGGTGTAAATCCTTTTGTGCTGTAGCTGCCCCTCAGAGCCTCCCTTTTTCTTACCTGAACCCGATCGTTCCAGTGACGAGCAAGGGCCTAGCAGCTCCAGTCTCTGTCTTAGGTCCTCATTGGATAGATAGCAGCAGGAGCCATTGGCTCCTGCTATCAAATCCAGTGATGCGGGAGTCGGGGGCGGGGCCGAGTCCTGCTGTCTGTATCAATGGGCGCAGAAGCAGGACTCGGGAACATGTCCACACAAGTGCCCCATGGAAAGCAGTGCCCACATGAGGAGCAGCAGCCAGGAGCACCAACGGGGGACCCCAGAAGAGGATCGGGCCACACTTGCAGAGCAGGTAAGTATGACATGCTTGTTATTTAAAAAAAAAAAAACACACACAAGGAGAAGAAGAGAATTTTCTTTATTCAGGATAAAAAAAAAATGTATTTTTTTTGCAAGGAATTTCTATTCTCCTGTAACTTCCTAAAACCATAGTATTCATTTTCCGATCTCTTCTATGAACCACAAAACATCTCTTTATGCAACAGAGATGAGCAAAGAAGGCATTTGAAGTGCAGATCAGAAGAGCAGCCTAAGGGGACAATGTTGCTCCTCCATAAAAACAGTGCAGTGATTCCCTGTTGTCACCCTAAGACAGGAAGTGAGTTACTGGCAGGATCACAAGGTCAAAGTGGTTATAAAGGCTAAAGTTATTTTTTTTTTTTTTTTTTTTTTTTTTAAACCTTCAAGCATTTCTATGCATGAAGGTAAAAACCTTGTGTGTGCGCAGCAGCCCCCTGGCTCCCCCACTAATATTTATCTGAGCCCCCTCTCGATCCTGCAATGTCCATGAAAACCTTGGCTCTTCAGGGACTCCCACTCCTGGCTTTTGGCAGCAGCGGAAGCAAATGAGCCAATCAAGAGACGAAGAGGGCGGAGCTGTGGCTCCATGTGTGAATGGACACACAGAGCTGGGGCTCAAGAGCATGCCTGCTTGACTGCCCCCATAGCAAGCTGCTTGCTGTGGGGGCACCCAGCAGGAGGGAGGTGACATATGCGCCATCGTGGGACCCGAGAAAAGTAGGATCCAGGCTGCTCTGTGCAAAACCACTATTCTTTGTTTTATGTTATACCGTTCTGTGTAAAGTAGAACATGTTCTTTTAATGTTAAAAAAAAAGAAGAAAAAGAAAATATAAGGTCTAATACACTGCAATATATTGTTTTTAGATTTGCTTTGAGGTGGCCATACATTTTATTAAAACTGTATAATAGTATGCCTTCCTAAACAATCCATTCCTACCCAATAAGACAGGTGCTGAGAAACAATCAGAAAGTAAAGTAATGTGTAAAGGCTATTAGGGACTTTTGCAACATTAGGCCCACCTAATCACTCCTGCTATGGCTATGACATCTACTGAGGGCAATACAACCATATATTTTAACGTTATCGTGCCTACATTTTCCACTCACATTTACACTTAAAGTAGTTGTATACCCAGAAGAAAAAAAAAAAAAAAAAACCTATAAGACAGAAGGCATAACGAGCTAGTATGCAACGCATACTAGCTAATTGTGAAATACTTACCGTATTTATCGGCATATAACACACACTTTTTCCCCCCTAAAATCAGGGGGAAATCGGGGGTGCGCGTTATACGTCGATCCCCCGCTGTTTCTATCCCCTTCTGCCGCTCTCTGCGGCTGTTTCCGGGTATTTTCGGCTATCTTCGGCCATTCACGGCCTTGTCAGTGTCAATTGCAGCCTTTCGGCTTTCCGAAAGCCGCTGAGAATGGCCAAGTGTGGCCGAAAATAGCAGAGAATGACCAAAAATACCCGAAGGCCGCTGCCAGGATGCACAGGACCGAGCGCTGCCAGGATGCACAGGACATCCGCTATGCATCTCGGCGGCTCCATTTTTAAACGGCGAAACACACTAATGAGGCTGCAAATGACTGACAAGGCTGCAAATGACTGACAAGGCTGCAAATGACTGACAAGGCTGCAAATGACTGACAAGGCTGCAATGCAAGGCTGCAATTGACACTGATAAGGCTGCATTGATGGGCATTTAAATGTAAGTTTTTTTTCCTTAAACTTCCCTCCTAAAAGTTTTTTTCTTTTAGATTCCCTCCTAAACTTGGGGTGCGTGTTATATGCCGATAAATACGGTACCTTACAACAAAGTCCCCACACTGTCTGCCGGTCATTTTGCCTCCGCGATTCTTCTGGGTTCGCAGCTCCGGCGCTGCGAGTGGCCAGAGTCACGATGACGTTACTCCCGCGTGGAAGCCCTCTGTCCCTGCACGATACGCTGGACCTTCACTGCACATGCCCCACTGACGTCAGCGGCTGCATGCAAGGTGACCATCTCCTAAACCGTACAGGTTTAGGATATGTTCATGTTACCTACAGCTAAACCTTATTATAGGCTTACCGGTAGGTAAAAACATGCTAAAGGGATATACAACCACTTTAAGATGACGTAGGCTGGAATTAACAACCTTGAAACAGAAGGAAAAAAAATGATTGCAGATTCTGTATGCATTACAAGACAGATACAACAAACGTACAATAGGCATGGCTTCAGTAAAAGCAACTGTTCTTTTGAGTCCTTAAAAAAAGAAGGCAGCCACAGCTGCTATCAACGCAAATAACCCCATAATAATTTTGTACATTTTTCCAGAAGAGATGGAAAAAGTAGTAAAATGGTGAAAAAAAGTGGACTTTGTTTATGCAATATAACAGCTGAGCTGTTAGCATGAAGTCTGTATTTCAAACATTCAAAAAGCCATAAAAGCCTTCTGTGCAGCAGAGGGACAATGTAATGTGCAAGCAGAGCACAATAAAATGGACAAGATACAAAAACATGAATATAGAGTGAAAGTAATATGTTGCACTAAGTTTAATATCCCTGTCCTTTACAAAGTGTTCTAATGTGTTGCAGTTTGTGCCCATGCAGTGCTTTGTCTGTCTTCAAAAGCTCTTGACAAATCCATCACTAAAGTGGCTTGCAAACAGATTGCTCATGAAAAAAGCTTTATGGAGTGGTCATCAGGAAGCTCCAGCATTACACTTAGGTGTGTTGTTGCTGTGGAGATAGCTGCCTTTTATTATGAATATTCAATTACAGCAATCGCTGTGTCGGGATGATACAAAGCCTAATGCACCCAGGTTTTTTTTTTTTTTTTTTGTAATCCCAGCAACATCAAGTCAACGTGGAGCACAGTTGATCACCAATGTGTCCATTTAGAAAACAAATTCTCTCTCTATTGTTCCTATTCAAAGCCTCTCCGGGCCCAGCCAGCATGTATTTGAGAAAGAACAATGTACTTTGGAATGACAGCCTTTACCCAGGTTGGCACTTTATATAACTTAGAGAAATGATCAATTTATGCCAGATAAAATTAAAAATAAATAAAAATTCCTTGATATAGCAGGTTAAAAAAAAAGTCTGTTGCCAACATAAGCCATTTTAATGTTCTTTTACCGCCCTACGAATAGCAAGTAGCAATTTTCAAGTAATGGCATGTAAATTTATAGATATTTTCAGCTTACCGATAACAAAAACAAATAAATAAATAAAAAAGATCATTACCTGCGATGGATCATTTACGGTCAGGTTTCTTCCCAGTACATTTTGTTTCAGAGCAAACCCACTGTTTCTCATCTCCGCCATTAACTCCGAGGGGTGCATTGATGGTCCTGTGAAGAGGAATTTTGGTATGAATGCATCACTGATATCTACCTATCTTTATTCTGACTCCGCGGTAGGAATGTGTTTGAAGCTTTGTTAAGTCAAATCGCAGCTAAATCAACTCAATAATCTTCTGCTGGGAAAAGCATCGGATATGATTTTCTAAAACAGCAGCCAGGAGATTCGGAATACAGAATAATTGCATTTGTGTTAAAGCGAGGAGCCGGATTCTCCTCTTATGTAACTTACTAATGCCTGGTGTATTGTGGAGGATTCTCATTACAGTACAGGACAACGCTGGAAGGGGTCCTGGTGTTCCCTAGATTAAGCAACGAGCTTCTTGGCAGCTTACCATCCAGTACAAAGCAACCATACCAGAAAAATATGCGTCTGCCAGCTAGAAACTTTCATGTTCACTACACAATACAGTGGTGGAATATGGGCCATACTTAAAATCCAGTTACTTGGAATGACCATTATTCCACTTAAAGGCTGGCACCCACAGCTCACTTCACTATTGGCAAGACGTAAATTTGTGCCACTCACAAATGCCCTTTAAATGCGTATTTCATACTTGTTATCCCTGCAGTGAAGGCCATTATGAATGTACGGGAAACATTTCTGCTTATTGAAATAATTACAATAGGTTTAAAAGGCACAGGCCTTGGCAGCTTAGTTTGCCATCAGACTAAAGCATATGAGAATAACAGGCAACGCAGGAAGCGTAAAACACATAAGGGAAGGAATAGAGCTCTGATTGATACATTAATAGACACAGTCAACCTCCAAAATTGATCGGTCGTCATTTCTAAAAAACGTAGCCATTAATGTGCCACTATTTTAAACACAAAGGGGGCACAGAGGACTGTTAAAGAGGAGCTCTCAGAAAATAAATAAAAATATCTTTAAAAATTTACACATTTCAAAGTAATGGAATCATTATTTTCTCAGTTCAGCTAGTGAAATTACTTAAAAGCAAACCTGTCCGGGCTTACAAGATCTAGCAAAAAGGGTTGCAAAAATATATTTTTACACTTAGCTACTAATACTTTAGCTGCCATCTGCACTGTAGATAGTGGACATTGAAATAGATCTAGTCATTCAGCAAAAAGAGAGATAACACCTTCTGGGATGTGCCCAAATAGGGCATGAACGTTCATTCGTAAATCTTGCATATTGGCGCATACATTTTCTGTTGAGAGTAAGTCCCGGTTCACACTTGTGCGATGCGGGAACCCTGCGAATCCACTGCGGGTTCACGCATTGCACACGACTCGCAAAGCAGTTCACACAGCCATTTGAGAACTGCCAGGAGGGTCAATACATTGTTAATGACACCCCCATTTCAGCTTGCATATCGCACTGAAAACTGACAGTTCGGACATTAAATCAGATTCAAACCCATGCAATCAGATTCTGTGGACTAAAAAAAAAAAAAAAAAAAAGAAGGGGTACTGTGCGAGTTTGGTCCAAATGCAATGCGATATCAGTCACCAGGGCCGCTGATAAGCCAGTACAGCTGACCCTGTTGTACCGGGCCCAGCCAGTAGGGGGGGCCCGAGCAATCTTAACAGCATTTAGAATAATAAAAAAAAAAGAAAAAAGTCTGACTGCACAGGGCTGACCGAGGGAGGAGGAGAGCATCACCCCAGGAGCCTGGATCTCAGATAACAGGGGTCTATGGATAAGAGAAGAGGGGACATGTATTCCTATCAGCACCCGAGCCTCCCTCCCCGCCTCCTCCGGAAGGACAGAACACTGGAGCTCTCTTCAAGGCAAGATAACAGGTGACAGATAGCATTCTTCTCCTGTGATCCCCGTTCTGCCTCTGTACAAATCTGTGCTGTGCTGTAAACTTGCCCTGCACCTCAGCAGGACAGGTCTGGTGGAAGTGAAAGCTAAATTCATGAATATGTTAGGAAAAGAATGGGACTTTTCAGGGACTACACACAGATGCATTTCACAAAATCATTCTTTTAATATAGTTGTATGTTGAATATATTTATATAGCACCTGAAAAGTCCCAGTATATTCCTAACATATTCATAAAGTTGAGTATTAACAGCAAAGAAAGTGTATACATATTATATATATATATATATATATATATATATATATATATATATATATATATATATATATATATATATATATATATATATATATATATATATAAATACAGCCCATCTCCAGGAAATGAAATAAAGTCCAACCTTGCAGTGTGTGAGTGTGAGTGTGTGTGAGTGTGTGAGTGTGTGTGTGTGTGTGGGGGGGATAGACTTTCACTTACCTGTTTCCATGCTCCAGCCAGCTGCAGAGCCCTCTTCCTCCACCAAACCTCATCACATCGCAGGGGGGCTGAAGTGTGAGCAACTGGGCTTAGGTGTCTGTTTGTGAAGCAGTGATCCAGAGGATCGCCGCTGATCACAGCCCATAAACAGTTTATGAACCAGAGATAATCGGGGGGAGAAGTGTTTGAATATGTTCTCCCGCCGATTATCTCCACACACTGAGAATCCTCATTGAATGACACAGAAACGGCCAGTTTATGAAGCTGGGATCTCAGCGCTTCACTGGCGATCTGTGTCAGAATTCACACTCCCCGATTCACCAGCTCAGAGGTGGAGAATCGGGGAGTGAAGAGAGAATCTGAGGAGGAAAGAGGAAGATGATTAACTTCCTTATGCCTCGTTCAGACCCCCAACACTGTAACCATGTCCCCCTGTCATATTTATCTATAATGTGTGTGTGTATATATATATATATATATATATATATATATATATATATATATATATATATATATATATATATATATATATATATATATATATATAATGTTTGTGTATATACATGTATATATAATGTCTGTGTGTGTATACATGTATATATTATGTAGGGGGACTCTTTATTTTACTAACATTAATCACACCGTGTGTCAGTGTATTGAGCTGTGATAATTTATCACTGCTTAATAAATTGACATCTCTGTGTATTGGTGAATTTCTCGTACTGTAATCTTGTAAAGTCTCACGAGATTGCAGTATTAGGGGCCGTTCTCCAGTGTTAGAAGCGTTTGTAGATCGCTCCACTCCTCCAAGGGTGAAGCGATCTACTCCGCTTTATAAACTGGCATACAGAGGAGAAAGATCTCCTCTGTGAATGCCGGAGAATGAAGCAGTAAATAGATTTCACTGCTTCATAAAAGGACACCATAGTCAGTAAAACATACACAAGCGCTGTAGGGAACCATTCAGCGCTGGAAGAAGCCAGCTAAAGCAAGAAATTGGGTAAAGCTGGGTACACACACATCAAAATTCAGTTTAGCAGTAATCGGACAAATTTTAAACTATGTGTAGCCCTCCGTGTTAGACGCCAATCATTATACCACCTTGGTATATTCATATGCCATCCCACATACTGACTTCTACCACCTTTGATCACTTCAAATCACTGAAGTGGTCATTGTGGTTAGAGTGTTCCTTTAATATCTCTCAGAAAAAGTTAACCTCTGTATACTGATTCCATTTCATTTGATCATCCTCTAGTTGTGTTAAATTGGTGGGGGGTGCTGCCTGTATACCCTAGCCTCTCGGTATAGGGGCGGGGCCAGGGATGTGGCTAAAGGGGGCCCCATCAGGTAGGCTGTACGGGGCCCCATGATTTTTATCAGCAGCCCTGTCAGTCACACACACTAATACACTAATCCAGTGATCAGTGCTAAAAAAATAAAATAAAAAAAATGCATAGTCACTGTGCCGACACTGACAGGGGTGATCAAAGGCTTAAATGTGTTCCTAGGAAGTGAATGCTAACTGAGTGGGATCTGTGTTCCTGCTTAACAGAAACAAAGGATCACTACCTTGAATATATACATTCTGCCTGTCTCCAGAACGATCCCTGGATGACGGCAGACATCGCGTCCTCAGGACCCGCTGATTGGCTCCCGTTGTGTCTAATCACAACAGGAGCGGGTTGCCAGTGGCAGGAGTGTGCGCCCTAGACCCAAGAGTGCAGAATCACGTACAGAAACGTGATTCTACGCAGAGGAGCTGCCAGCTCACAGTAAATGTACGTGGTGTGGTCGGCAACAGGTTAAACAACCTTGTGAGAATGGAAAAACTGTCAGCGCAGTTACAAGACTGATACTCTCATTTCCAAGACATATGGCTCCTTGGACATCTTATAAAAACTCTAATATTGCAACCCTACCATCTTAGGTTTCCTCTACCTGACCTCAAAAATTTCCATCTATATATACACAGTATTGGACGCCTTGCCGACAGGTTCATTTCCTAGTGCTTGGCTCTTTTCCCTTCTTTTTCTCTCTACACCCAACCAGGTTTGTTGGTATTCATCTTTTTTAACATATATTTGTAATTGTCTTAATATTTTCTATGATAACTTGTCGCTAAATATACTTAAATGTACCTACAGTAAAGGCTCTATTGTACATTTAAGGTCTGCCTTTTCTTTTTTTTTGTAACTCTTTATGATAAAAATCTTTATTATTATTATTATTCAGGATTTATAAAACAAAACAAAAACAAAAAAAAAAAAAATTGTACAAGCAGGGTATGAACTTTTTAAATTCCAAGGCATAGTAGGTCAGAAGAGGTGGGGAATTGCTATAGTTTCAATTGCTCATATTAGTAAACGTGATCAAATTTATGTCTCTCTGTATTATATAGTGCAATTTGAAGCTGCTGCCAATTGCTGAAAGGTACCATCTGACCATTGATTTAAGCATCGGCAGTGTGTGGCATGCCAACCGCAAAAGGAATCCTTGACTGGACTGCTGCTGAATTGCTATTTCTGTAACCAATTAGCTGTAATCACCAATATCTTCCAAAGTAAAAAAAGATAAGTACCCCTCACTCTTTTAAATGTATGTTATGACAGGCTAACTGTATCTAAAATAGAGTGAACTAAACCTGCATAAATTATATATCAGTTGCATGCCATAGCTGGGTTTTACATCTTATGTTTTAAAATAATCCTGCTGCTTCAAGGAAATCATTAGTGAAAGAATGCCAGCTGACCTCCCCTTCGAAATTGCCAGACTGTGAGGTTGATCCAATTGCTTCAATACTTTGATGAAATAACCCAAAATAGTTATGCAGACCAGGAATTGTAGTCTTCTGTGAAAAACACAAATGTTCCAAGTCAGATGAATCAATTATATCAACATGAAAGCCAGCAAACTAGCTTTTGCAGAGGGAGAAGTAAGCAATATCAGTCTTCAATATTTCACATGCTTCTCCAGGCTCCACAATGACATCTCAGGTGCTGGCTTGGATCCTTTCCATCAAAGCAATCAATTGCATTACCAACAGGAATGCTGCACACCAAGAAAAAAAAAAAAAAGAATCGTCCCTTATTAAAAGTAGCCAGCAGGAACCAATTCTGTTCTGACATGTTTCGTGCTAGGCACATCCCTCTCTAAGATTCTTTTGAGAAAGTGCTGTGCCTAGAGTAAAACATAAAAAAAAAAAAAAAATTGAATTTGTCCCTGCTAGATATTTTAATAAAGGATGATTATTTTGCATCTTTGTGTGTGGCATTCCTGTTGCCGATACAATACCAGTCTTATCCTCCAAACACAAAAGAGAGCAATGCTTTTATCAGGGTTCCGATAAAAAGCGGAGAAATCAGTGCGCAGGCTGGCAGGGTCTTCCACTCATACTCTATGCAGAAATTCAAAAGGATGAACAGCCAGCAACCCAAAATCATCCAGTTGCAAAAGTGTTCATTAGCTACATGATGATAAGTACAACATGAATACGCTTACACATTTTGGTCATAAGGCCTAAGCGGATGAAGGCCCTATGGCCAAAACACGTAAAACGTAGCCAATAGACACTTGTGCAACTGGATGATTTTGGGTTTCCGGCTGTTCATCCTTTTAAATTTCTGCCGTAGCTTTCTTCGGAGCACAGGTTTCTTTCACACAGGTTTTAGGAAGTTCATGTTCGTGTATGTGTTATGTTCCACATCACTATGCCATCTGCCTAGGAGGACCTGCTGATGTCAGGTGCAAACAGACTGTCCAACTGAACTGGACTCCACAAAACAGCGACTCTGCCTCAACAACAAAATACTTTGTGTGAACAGTAGAAAGGGACAGGGGCTACTAATACGTGTTCATATACTTTCAAAAAAGCATTTTTTGCTGTTCTTAATTAGCGAACTTCAAAAAGCTTCATGGAAGCAAATTGAATCATTTCTACATCAATTAATATCGAATACCATCTGGGGGAATTAGATGAAGATAATTTTAATGGATTCTAGCATTTAGCCTTATGACAATTCCCCTTTACAAATTCTCTATTAAAAACACCCTTCTCATTGCATAAAAAGTATTGGTAGCATGACCTGTATAAAGCCATGAATACGGGAATCTTTTTGTAATATGCAGATTTATATGGAGCATGGGACTTCTGCATAAGGAGGCTACAATAGATCATGTTTATCATCTCTAGTGTTCAAACACAATAGATTGTGTACAATGCATCTCAGTGTCATTGTACCTTCCACCATCTTTTATTTTGCTACTGTTGCCTGTAGACTATTGGCAGACACTGCCTTCCTTTTTCATAGACTTATTGCTGGCTCCCTATATGTTCATCTGACATCTGTGGAGTGGAACGAATACAGGACCATTATATGTACCGGCTCTTCGAGAACACTGAATTGCCATCCTTTCTGAAGCTTCCGAATTTCCAAAGACCAAGCCACCATGTAGAGATACCTAGCAAATCTTTTTCATCATTACAGCCTTGGATTTGAGCATCTCCATGAAGCCAGGCTGGCTGCGTCAAGAGGGACCCTCCCCTGACTCCTCATGCTGTTGGGTGGTGACCTTAACCATAGTCATGTGTATTTTTAGACCTACCCTAGCGGTTTTATGTGCTTTGTTTCTTTCTCTGTTATGTTATCAAAAAGAACCATTTTGACTAGATATTTAAAAAAATATATAAGAGCCAACAGAGGTGACTAGGAAAAAAAAAAAAGAAAAAAAAAAAAAAAAAAAGAATCCAGGTTCATACATTTCTCTGAACACAAACGCTGTATTTCACACTGCTAAATGTAGTCGGGTCCATGTTTTAGGTGGAAATTAATTCACACAGAAAACTTACAAAAAGGACCACAGGTTGGTAGCATAGAGCGTAGGATATGGGTCTTAAAGTGGGTCAGTAAAAAATTTTAATCCTGGAAGCCTATATAAAACAGAGATTACAATTTATTTATAGAGTTGCGACAATGATTTTAGAGAGACTACAGAAAGAATCCATTACATCTTAATCCAGCCATAGATATCTCACCAGAGGTGGATGTAAGGAAATGTATATAAAATACAAAACAATGTCTTGACCACCCAACAGATTTGTAAGCAGATATTGTTTAAGCATAGATGTACATATGGCTGTGTGCAGTTCAACCACCCCTTTACATTATTATACCGGTGTGCCAATAGCCTGTGGACTGGGCAGGTCTGTTGTCAACTATCAACATTTTGCCTATAAAAGTAAGTGAGGAACTCTGTTAAACCCCATAATTGTTTGCCATAGTTCCACAAGAAACAGAGAAAAAAGTGAATACTATCGCCACTGTAGTAACCACTTGGATCCATTAGTAAAATTACATCTGTTTTTAGCGGTTTAGTCTAGATGTCCAAAAATGTTAAAGTTTTTTCTGGGACAGCATTAGTGATGAACCCAAGTGTGTTCAGATCCTAGTCTGAATCTACGTGAGTGAGCCTCACCAGGAAGCGGTCATTGTACTGGGGCAATCCTAAGCGGGCAAGGCATTCTCCTTCCCACAGCTGCACTCCTCCGGTAAATGTGTGCCTGTGGGCAGGGAATGCCTCAGCTGCTTATGATTGGTCCAGTACAAGTGACAACTTCCTGGCTGGGTTCAGATTAGGATCTGAACAGGCCTGAGCTGATCCCTAGACAATATGAAAAAAATAAGAACATGCAAAAAATCATGTGAAAATATAAGGGTCCATGTTGGCTAGGCAGACTGAAGCGAACACAAGATTCCAGTGCTGCAAACGTGCAAAGCTAGAACTAGGAGGAGATTACATTACCAAACAAAATGTGCACATACTGTACATAAATAGAATAAAAAAAAAAATTAGCGCAAAAAATAATTCCTAAATAGCCTAAAAATGAATGCAGCTAGCACAAAAAGATCACATATTCCAAGTAAAATGCATAAGGTAAGGTGCAGCACAAGAACAGGTAAATTAAAATACAATGATAAAAGCAGTATTGAAAAAGAAATCACAAAAAAGTCAAATAAGAAAGGGGAAGAGGACTAAAAGTCCCAGTGAATCGATTGCTCTGAAGGTGGAGGGTCTGTCACCATCATCTTCCTTGAATTGTGCAATTGTCACATGGAATCTTTTTGGTGCTTGTTGGGACTTTTAGTCCTCTTCCCCCCCTCGGACTTTTTTGCGATTGCTTTTTTAATACGGCATTTATCACTGTACCTGTTCTTGCACTGCACCTTACGCATATACTGTACAGGCAAATAAGAAAATGAATACCTTAACTCCTTAAGACCTTAACACCTTAAAGCGGTAGTAAACCCGCACAATCTTTTTTTTTTAAACCTGCAAAGCAAAAAGGCATAATAAGCTAGTATGCACCGCATACTAGCTCATTATGAAATACTTACCTTAGAACGAGGCCCCCGACATCTGGCCCGATCCACGATCGGCGTTTCTTCTGGGTATCGCGGCTCCGGCGCTGTGAGTGGCCGGAGCCGCGATATCGTCACTCCCGCGCATGCGCGCGGGAGATTTCATTCCGGCTGGCCGGCCGGCCACTACCGGATTTTCAGGCCGAGAATCCCCTTGTGCGCATGCACCGCTGCAGTCAGCGGCGCATCCCGAGGGGAATATCTCCTAAACCGTACAGGTTTAGGAGATATTTTTTTTACCTACAGGTAAGCCTTATTATAGGCTTTCCTGTAGGTAAAAGTTAAAAAATTTAGTATACAACCACTTTAAGAAAATGAATACCTGAACTCCAGGTAAAACATAAAAAAAAAAAAAAAACAAACACAGATGAAATATATACATAGGAGCCACTTCCCTTACCAAAGGATTTGTGCTTCCATCTATAACCAAACACATGCATTTGTTTTTTGCCTGCCTGCCTGCAATTCAGCTGTAAAGAATGAAATTCACCAGAAAAGCCTTGTTGAGTTATACACTGAAAAGACAAGAAACATAAAGGTACTCCGACAACTCTGGACACAAATCAAGCAGATTAGGAAAGTCATGCCGCGTACACACGACCGGACTTTTTGACAGCAAAATCTTGTGTGGGCTCCATCGGACCTTTGCTTGCCAAAAAATCTGGCGGACTTTAGAAATAGAACATGTTTTAAATTTTTCCACCGGAACTCCGACGGACCGAGAAATCCCTTCGTGTGTATGCTAGTCTGACGGACAAAAACCGACGCTAGGGCAGCTATTGGCTACTGGCTATGAACTTCCTTATTCTAGTCCAGTCGTACGTCATCACGTTCAAATCCGTCGGACTTTGGTGTGATTGTGTGTGGCCAAGTCCGTTCATTCGGAAAGTCCGTCAGAACTCCGCTGAAACTCCGTCGGAAAGACCGCCGGACCTAGTCCCTCGAAAAGTCTGGTCATGTGTACGCGGCATCAGAAGTCATCTGCATACTTGCTTCCGACTCAAAGTACTGAAGTCACAGGGGTCAGCATTACAGTAAATCAACAAGCAAAAGATAGGTTTGCAATGGCAACTTCCATGTTTTTCTAGTAAAACATGCAGTTTAGATGTGTAACACTCATTGTAACAGAGGAGAGATGAAGTCATCAATAACCCCTTGGTCAGACCTAAAATGCTCATAACAAAGAACCCCGGGATAATTAGAATTTATACCAGTGATTATTGGCATCACATTCAGAAGGAAATAAAAGATTTTTTTGGCAACCACCAATAGATTCAATAGATAAAAAAGTGAATGTTTCTGTGCTATACATTGGTAAATGTTAAGTGGCCCAGATTACCTGTTCTAGTACTTGAGTGGATCTGGAAATATGAATGAGTAAATGTGTGTGAGCACCAAATTAAAGTGGCTGTAAGGTCTGAAGGTAAAAAACCTTCAGTGTGCAGCTCCCCCCTCATCTCCCCCTAAATGCTTACTTAAGCCAAATCTCGATTCACCGATGTACATGAGATCCGAGGCTCTCCCTCTTGATTAGCTGCTGTCAATCACAGCCAGTAAGGCAGAGCTGAGCTGTGCGCTCCGTCTTATGGACGCAGAGTTGGCTTGGGAGCGAGCGCACACACACACACACACACACAAAGCTTGCTATGGGGCACTGAGCAAGAGGGATGGGCCCAGAGTGCCAGCAGGGGACCCGAGAAGAGGAGGATTAGGGCTGCTCTGTGCAAAACCACTGCACAGAGCAGGTAAGCATGGCATGTTTGTTATTTTCTTTTTAAAACATGTTTTATTTACAGTCACTTTAAAGCTAGGACTTTGGGAAATTAATCATAATCCTGCCAATAAATGATCTTTCTATTGATGTGCCCAAGCATGTGTGCTGATGGTTATGGAGAATGGCCATAACACCCCTTGGAAGCTGGGTTATTACAGAAGAATTATTGGTAGTACAGAAAAAAATGCTGATAAATAGTTCCACCAGTATTTGTCCTGTCCACAAATATGAGGATCTTTGTAATGATTCTGAGGTTTACAATATAAATCAGTTAATTCTAATGTGCTGTGAATGGAAAAATATTAAGATTTACCAAAGAGATTTGTGATCATTTAAAAGAGGTACGAGGTCCTATGCCTTCTAATTACTACCACTAAATGCCATTTCCAGATACAGACCACAGCTTTCTTAATTGAGAGTTGAGAGAAGCACCTCAATTGGGCTGGTCCACATGGGCTGAATATCTGCAGGTTCAACACAAACCGGATGATATTCAGCCTGTGACTACAGCAGCCTGTCCAATAGAAGCCGATCTGACGACTGGCTTTTATCAAGCGGGCATGCTGGAAAACCAGCATTCCAACAGATTTGGAAAGAGTCAGTCCAACAAAAGTGAAATTTCAGCCATGAATTCTTTATTTTCATGGGGCCTCAAGCAAAGCAGATTCTCTGCTGTGGCTTCTAGCTTTCTTTCCACTCGCTGTGCAGTTTTGGTTGTTCTCACTCACCTGAGGAGGTTTCCACTTCTGTAGTATTCTCAATATTATTTTAAAAAGTCTAATGCCGCATGCACGCGGAAAATGTTGGAAAATATTGGATGTGAGCTTGTTGTAGGAAAGTCCGAACGTGTGTATGCTCCAAACATTTGCTGTTGGACTTTCCACCAGCAAATGTTTGCTAGCAGGCACTCAAATTTTCCGCCAACAAAAAACTTTGTTGTCGGAAAGTCTGCTCGTGTGTACACAAGTCCGTTGCACAAAAGTTCACACATTTTCTGAATCAAGCAGAAGGAGCCACACTGGCTATTGAACTTCCTTTTTCTTGGCTCGTCTTACGTCTTGTACATCACTGCGTTCCCACATTCAGAATTGTTGGCCAACATTTGTGTGACCATGTGTATGCAAGACAAGTTTGAGTCAACAACCTTCAAAAACAAAAATCCATGGTCTGTTAGCGGAAAGTCCAAAATCGCGTATACGGGGCATTAGCCTGGATTCACACTTGTGCAGTTTTAGTGCTTTATGCATTTTGCAAATTTGCACTACAGTCCATTTAACATGATTTCCTATGAAACACGCTCTGTAGTGCAAATCTGCAAAAATCACTAAAACTGTATAGGTGTGAATCCAGCCTTATAGGGAGAAAGAACACCTTAAAAAAGATGCCACGGGTGAACAGGGAATGCCAGAATTCCTGATTCCCCAGACACAAAATGAAATCGGCAAAAAGTAGTACAGGACCCTTTTTCAAAGTCACATCTATTTCAAAGATTTCATTTCAGACAATGGGGTGCGGCTTGTCATGCAATTTGAAACCATCAATCGCACCAGTGTAAAATGGGACTAAACTTTACAGGATAGCCTAAAAAATAAATTTTCATTTGGCCAGCCCAATTCACATATTTATTTCAGCTGTCTAGGAATTAGATGCCAAAATGTGCCATTTATAAAAATATGAGAAGATTGAATGAAGGCACATTGCCATGCTTAAAAAGGAGCTCCAGGCTCCACCAAAAAAAATAACAGTCAGCAGCTACAAATACTGTAGCGGCTGACTTAATATTGGGGCATTTACCTGTGCAGGAATCCAGCGGTGTTCTTACCAGAGACGATTTTTCGGCTATCAGGTGCTGGCGCTACACTTTGGGAAGGGGTGGCAAATTTAGCCAAAAGTAGGAGCAGGTACCTGTCAAAACCAGACAAGCAGAGATTCCCCTTTTGGGTGGAGCTCCACTTGAATTTTCTCATCTCTTGGGATTTAAATAGTTTAGGGTATCAAGAGTAGATGCATAGGGAGGTTACTTTAAAAATTCTCATTTATATGATTACCATCTGTGATGGAGAATTGAAGGAGATGATACAACTAAAGTGTATGTAAGCCCCAACAATGAACTGCTCTAAATTATATTATGAAAATCTTCTGTTAAAATCATTTCATTTTATCGGTTTGTTTCATCTGCTCTCTGCTTGTGCTGCATTCCTATCAGTTACATTGTTCCTAGCTAGATTGTGAACTACAAAACAGGAAGCGAAGGGAAAGAAAATCATCTGCCCTTAGTGAAGGTATATGAGCACTGAGCATAAACTATGCACAGGGCATGCAAAGAAACAAAAGTCCAAATTTAAAAAGTGAATATGTATTTTATTTAAAGTAATTTTATGCTTTAAAAATGCCTTTATTGTATTTTTCACGATCAGGCTGAAGGTCTGTTTTTAGACCTGTCAGAGGGTAGGCTTGTACAGCTAATTGCTTTAGTATGCAAATAAGCAATTATTTGCAATGTTCTGTAAGAAATAAAGCCAAGATCTACAGAAGGCAGCAATCTTGTATTACTGCAGAAGGACATACTGTACCCAATAAAACAAAGCTTACTGCTGTAATAATCAAGGCAACCTGGAATTTAGTGATGCCATGATTAAAGTTCCATATGACTGCCATAAATGGACTTCATATTCTGCACAGATTTTCCTACTTCCCTTGTATAGTAATCCCATCTTATTTACCAGGCTGTTATAAACTGGGAACTGGAGAACTTATGCATTTTTTAAAATTAAAACTTCCGGATCCCCCCCCAAAAAAAATTTTTTGTTCAGACCTTCCTTTCTAGCCCAGCATTGATGAAAGGGGCCCATGTAAGCCCCAAAATATGTTGCATGTTTTTTTTTTTTTTTTAAATGGATTACTGTAAAAAAAATATATCTGGACTGTCAATACCTTGGCACTAGCTTTACCTTACCCATCAAAAAATGTATTTTGTTTTCTTTACCATACAACTTGACGAGTATTATACCAAATCTATCAATACGCCAAACAGCACAGAGACAAGCCTCAAACCTTCTGGTACAAAGTAATTTGGGGTGATGAATTGAAAATTTAGCTTTTTGGCCACAACCATAAACGCTACATTGGGAGAGAAGTCAACAAGGCCTATGATGAAACTTACACCATTCCTACTCTGAAGCACAGAGGTGGATCGCTGATGTTTTGGGGATGTGCGAGCTAAAAAAAAAAAAAAAAAGCTCAAAAGGAAATTCGGTCAAAACAGATAACGAGATGAATGCAGAATGTTATCAAAAAATACTGGAGGAACATTTGCATTCATCAGCCAGGAAACTGCCCATGGGACGTACCTGGACATTCCAACATGACAATGATGCAAAACACAAGGCCAAGTCGACCTGTCATTGGCTACAGCAGAATAAAGTGAAAGGTTCTAGAGTGGCCATCTCAGTCTCCTGACCTCAATATCATAGAGCTACGCTAGGGAGATCTCAAATGTGCAGTTCATGCAAGACAGCCCAAGAATTTACAGGAACTGGAGCCTTTTTTGCCACGAGGAATGGGCAGCTTTACCATCTGAGAAGATAAAGAGCCTCATCCACAAATACCACAAAAGACTTCAAGCTGTCATTGATGTTAAAGGGGGCAATACACGGTATTAAGAACTGGGGTATGTAAACTTTTGATCAGGGGTCATTTGGGTAGTTTCTGTTGTCATTATGATTTAAAAATAGTAAAAAACAAACACAGTTGATTGATAATAAATGGCTTCAGCCAAACACTAACCATGAGTGAAGGAAAAGTTTTTGTGTTATTCATATTCTGTGGAAAATGGCCAAAAAAAAAAAAATATCACAAATTCTGCCAGGGTATGTAAACTTATGAGCACAACTGTATCTGATCACTTGCTTTAGCCCTGTTTCACGCTGAAGGCGCTTTTCATGCATTTTAGCTCTAAAAATAGTGCCTTGAAAAAGAGTCTCTCATGCGTTCCCAGTGTGAAAGCCTGAGTGCTTTCACACTGGGGTGGTGCGCTTGCAGGACGGGAAAAAAAGTCCTGCAAGCAGCATCTTTAGGGTGGTGTATACACCGCTCCTAAATTGCTCCCGCCATTGAAATCAATGGGCAGTGCTGCCAAAGTGCCTGCAAAGCGCTTCAGCAGCGTCATTTTTCAGGTGCTGTTATCCCCCACTCCCACCTGCCCAGCGCCGGTGACACGTTGCTCAAACTTGCGGCGCTTTACCGCTAACGCTCGGAGGGGGGGTTTGAGTGTGAAAGTAGCCTCATGGATATGTTGTTTGAAAGTGTTTGCATTACTACCTGAAAACTTTTGTATATTACCCTCCCATTTTTGGGAGGTCTGGGGTTATAGTATGGTTATGTAACTTTTATTTGTGAAAAATGATTCAACATATAGAAATCTAAAAGGAAGCAATATTACTAATCGCCTCCTCTTACATTATGCACCTGTCAAAAAACCTTGATGTCTTTACTCCTCATCTCTCTGATCATTGCTATGAACCCCAAAACTCAACATTCGTGAAATGAAATACACACACACCTAGAAATGTACCTTGTTGCTAGTGACTGGCTACTTAAAGTGGCTGTAAAACCCTTTATAACCACTTTAAAATTAAAGGCAAGCCTATAATTAGACTTGCCTGTAGCTGCACTGGATATCTCCTAAACCTGCACGGTTTAGGAGATATCCCTGTATTTGGATGTGCCAACCTCATGTGGCACATGTGCACTTAAGCCAACTGAAGCAATCGCAGTACATGCCGTTGCTTCAGTTGTACTGTGTCATTCGCTATGACTCCCGCCAATCACAGCGCCGGAGTCGCGATACCCGGAAGCAAGCCCCGGGCGACATGTTGGGAAGACGAGGATGGCCGCGGGGGATTTGTCCTCAGGTAAATAAATCATGATGAGCTAGTATGCTATGCATACTAGCTCATTATGCCTTTATCTTGCAGGGTGTGTTTTTAATTTTTTTTTTGCAGGAGGGTTTACTTCCTCTTTAAGCGCAGCACCTATACTGTATTGCCCTACCCCTGGAAGGAACAGAATTTCGTGGGTGCTGTAGTAAAGTTTAGGAAGACAGGAGCGATGGTGCGAAGTAAGGACACCAGAGGGAGTAGGACTCTGGGAAGTTTTATTTACAGTAGAGGATAAGTTCACCTTTTCAAAAAAATAAATAAATGCACTTTTTTTTTTTGCAGGTAAAAAAAGAAAAAATGCATTTATTTTTTGGGGGACAAACACTGCACCCGCAATCAGCAAATGATGGGTGCAATGCAGGGCTATTGCAGACTGTGTAAGCCATCTACTCATACTGCGCATGGGCAGGCAGTTACATACAGACAGGAAGAATAAATGAACTACCTAGAGCGCTCAACAGCGTCCTGGTAGTTCATTGAAAACTACAAGCTGCAAAGCCTGTCAGTACTTGTAGTTTCCCATTCACAGAACTCTGAATGAATGAAGTGGCCAGGTAAGCAGAGAATAGGGGTATAAAGGGTGAACTTATCCTTTAATGAAAACTATGCAGGCATGTAGCCTTTGCCCTGACCCTTGTTTTACTCCCAAGTGATTCAATGACCTCAAACACATGCACAGAATGAAAATTCTAAATTTACAAACTTAAATTGGCTACAAAAGCAGTGAGACCAGGATGATAGCCCTGGAGCCAATACAAAATGTATTGAGCAATAAATCTCACAGCTTTCTTTTGTATGGCTAATGAAATATTCTGTTTAGAAGTCGTAACTGCGTCTGGCTCATGCGCACTGGGCACTTAGTGGCGGTGCATGACATCCCAGCATTGTTGTGCCCAAAAATGTCAGCTCAGACACACTCTTCAGCCCCACTGCCAGCAGCCTGTAAAACGAATTGAGAGGCTGAAAGCTGTTGAAGGTGGATGATGCACTGAGTGGTACTAATGTTAAAGAACAAGTTTACCTTTTAACAAAAAATTTGCGGGGGGCAGTACATTTGTAACATGTTACAAAAGGTGAACTTATCCTGTAAGGGCAGTATGCACAGGGACTAATGTTTCTGTTTACAGGCTGCCTGCAGTGGGGCTGGATAGTGGTGTGCCAGTGTCTTCCGCCTGCATCAAAATTCAGAAATGTGCATAAGGACTTAGTTTTTCCCTGCAGGGAAAAA
Organism: Lithobates pipiens; assembly: GCF_037356315.1. Lineage (NCBI taxonomy): Eukaryota > Metazoa > Chordata > Amphibia > Anura > Ranidae > Lithobates > Lithobates pipiens. Next base: position 104,470,570 of record NW_027507784.1, read on the forward strand.
CTCTATAAGAATTAATGGTTTAAAAAAAAAAATAATAATAAATAAATAAAATAAAGTATATCTAACCTCATATTTATTTCATGTCACCATAAACTTTTAACAAACTTAATTGAAGCAAACAGACTACCAAGTAAAAACATGCAGTTTTGCTAGTGATTAAACACCTGATTAAGACAAACAACGTGTGTCCCCCATACCTGACCCATCCGCAGTGACTGAGCTTGCATTAATCCCAGAAAGACCGAACAGTGGACATTCTCTGTCTGTGTTCACATGACCCCACTTGTGGCATTTGATACACCTGACGTTGCGAACCTGAGGAAATAAAAAAGTAATGCAGGAAAAATAGTACAATTTAAACATAAAAACATGATTTTTTTTTCTCCCCTCTTTCAAATTTCAACGGGCGCTGAGGCCCATACACCATGAATGGGAAGTTTGATTATGCAGTTTGAATTGTCTGGTGATGTGTGCAGGTTACTCAATTGGGGAAACAGCGGCTGCATGGACACAGCCCCTCTAATTTTGCATGGATGAGCGGTCTCGAACGCAGATATTATTTAAGGATATTATGACAGAGCTCTCCTACCTGCGTTAATTAGGCAGATAATACATTGCAGAACACTGGAGTATTTACTGTGCCCAGAAGAGGCCAGACCACGTTACAAATGACACAACAAACAACTGTATCATTCTGCCACACAGGGTCATTCTTGAAGCTGTCATAAAAGCACAAAATTACTTACCTGTATGCCAAAGGGCTGATCTCTGATATTCATGTCATCTTTAGCATACCTGTAATAAAAAATAAATGCCTATCTGTAGAGAACAGTAAATATTCTAACCATGATTAACAATTGGCAGTATTGTAAATGTTAGTTAGAGCACGCAAATCTCTCAAAAGACGCATGCAATCCATAGCAGTGCTCCCAATGCATGCTAGGGTTCCTCACATCGGTTCAAACGTCACAACAGGATGTGGGGGGACAAAAGAATGCAGAAGACATGAGGCAAATAATTGACAAATACAGATGTACTGAACATCCGATACTGCCAGGGAGCAGGAAAGCAGAGGAGTTTGCAGACAAAAATCAGTTTACATGTTCTTTTAAATTGTTGGCTTTGTTTGCAATAGGGTCACTTTATATTTACTTTTTTTTCATTGCCGACCTGAAAATGCAGGCTGCCTGGCTATATCATTTCAATTATTTTCTGGGCCACAAAAAACAAGCATGAACAAAAAATAAGAAAAGAGGGGCATATTCTAATGACACTTAAAAAAAAATCTAAAGCAATCAATTTTAGGCAACTCAAGTGATATTAAAGTGTTTGTATTCATTCAAAAGTGTGTTTAAAGCACTGTCTTCTAAATGTAAATCATCTTAAAAACAGTTGACTAGAACTGAAGGAAATTGAGTCTTAAACAGGATTATGCTATTGGCTCCTTATGATCTTTTCACATAACCCATCTACAATCTCTGCGAAGAGGTTCCTTATATCCATAGCCTTCATCATTGCTGCAAACATTATCTTGCTAAAGTTTTTTTCTGACTAGCTTTTAAATTAAGACCACGTTGGGTGTATTCTTATCAGGCGGTGAAGGAATACTCACTATTTCTCTGAAAGAATTTGAACACAGAAGTTTTTCTGGATTTCTTTATGTTTTTGTTGGGACTTATATTCCTTTTCAGTTCTTTCTGGTATTTATATTGCCAGCAGTATTTGTGTATATTACTTGTGTATATCCACTAATGGCACATTGCACTTTATTTGTATACCCAATGTTAGTTGTCTGAGTTTATTCACCATTCAACAGTTTGTCTAGTTCAGCCTTTCTCAACCTTTTCAACACAGAGAAACCCTTGAAATAGTTCTCTGGTCTCTGGGAACCCCTGCTAAAAATTAGAAATCTACAACTCATGATACATTAGTGTGATGGTCAGCGGGATGAATGGTCCTTCCATTTGTGGTCAATGGGAAGAATTACCCCCTTACAGGTAGCTAAAAAGATCAATGGTGTGAGTGGGAACTTATCTGAGAGGCAGAAATTTGTCCAATGCTGAAGGAACTCCTAGCAACCTCTGGAGGAACCCTAGGGTTACACGGAACCCTGGTTGAGAATCACTGGTCTAGTTAATCATATATTGCTCTAGAGTGCCCTCTACACTTTTTTCTACTAGTTTCTTGAGTATCACAATTACTTAATTAGGGGCGCAGCCAATTTTTTTACATTTGTTTATCCCACTATTGTAATTAGGTTGGCATGGAGTACACCCACTTTTTTTCAGTTTTCTGCATATGTCTTCCTCCTGATTTCATTATGCAAACCCCCTTCATAAAACCCTATACCTCCCTTGCCGATCATCAAACTTCAGCCTGCCCAGGGAGGTGCATTGTGCGCTCTATTCTGACTGAAGCCACAGAACAAACTAGGTAATACCTGGAAACATTCATGGAGAATAATGGCCTATAGTGCCAGGTTTCAGTCCTACTCTAATAGCTCTGTGCTCCAATATTAACACAGGCTACATCTGATCTGCCTGGCAGCATTACCTGACATATGAAGATTAGCAAGAGTGTTAAATTGAGTTCTATGGGAGGGATTTTGTTTAGTAAGGTCAGGGGGAGAAAATTTGTGCCAATCTGATTGGAAAGAAATTTGTAGGCTGCTATTTCTGAACGACTTGGCCATCTCACTAATCCAGAACAAGTATGCATCCAACGAAGTCAACCTGCTGATACTGGTTCCATATTAAGACTCAAAAAAACTAAAGTCAATTTAAGCAGCCATGCAACCAGCATTTCAGGTCAGGGATTGCATATTTTATATTCCTGTCAACAAAGGTTCTATTCCTCAAATTCTACTTGTCTGACTACAAATGGCAAGCTTCTGCATTTAATATTCTCATTATTATTATTCTTATTATACAGGATTTATATAGCGCCGACAGTTTACGCAGAGCTTTACAACATTAGGGCAGACGTTACAATACAAGACAGAGGGAATCAGAGGGCCCTACTTGTTAGAGCTTACAATCCAATATGAATATGGAATATATAAGTTCAGGACTTCTGACTTTTCAACAGTACAGCTTCTGTGTAGTGGACACTTTGTTGGTTTTGTGTGCAGAAAAATGTAGTTAAATTAAAACCAGATAAAACGTTCCTTACTTTTCTCGAGGTGCCATCTTCTGCCATTCAAATTTGTATTCAGTTGTCTCACCTTCCTGTGAAAGGAAAAAAAAAAAAAAAAAAAAAAAAATTACCTGGAAATTCATTACTATTGACAAAGTAATAACAAACCAAAAATGTTTACAAGGCTAACTCCACCCCTTCAGAGTATGTTACATGTTATACCCATTTGCAGGGTGTAACATGGTGGCAAGCTGACCGGCCCCACCTCCAAACTGCCCCTCCAACAACCTGCAGGGTTTTTTTTCTCTCCGGGGGCAGCTGTGTAAAGATCTCTGTGTGCAGAGATCTACAGAAAGAAAGTCAGCAGGAGCCGTGCATTACACCAGAACCGGACACTAATCATTGCACTGATTGAGCTTGCAATGTTTTACAGGCTCATTTGAAAAAAAATAAAAAGTAATGAATGCACATTTTTTTCTGCAAACATTGGTATATTTATTTTTTTGCAAAAAGGTAGACTTAGCTTTCAAAGCTTAAATTCATTGCTTGCCCTGTTATTTATCGACAATTCTGTTAATACAATGCATTGGCATTTTCCGATACCCCCTTTGTCTCTTTTTATACATATTCAGTTTGCTGGGTGACACCATCTACTTTTTATTTTATTTTTTATTCAGTGGTCCTCCATCAACCTTATGGATCCACCTAAACAAACAAACAAAAAAAAAAAAAACTAACCGTCTATGGCCAGCCTAATATGTGGATTTTACAGGCTAGCCGAATCATAGAACAGAGCTGGTACAGAATTTACACACACATCGGAAAGAAATAATGACACAAATAGCAAAATTTTCGTTAGCACCAAAAGGGGAAAAAAGTAAATGGGTGCTATGCTATATGAAACAGAGATGAGCCGTCTTTTATACCAAGGAATAGCTCTGCATAGTCTGTAATCCAACAGTGACACCAAGAGGTTATCATAAAGATCTGCAACCCAAATGAACCATCGACACCCGGTCGAAAACGCCTCACTATATGTTGGAGTGCTGCAAGAATGTATTTTCCAAGTTAATGTTTAAATGGGGGGGGGGGAAATACATAATATTTAGATTGTTATAAATGAAGAAATTGCTCATAAGTGCCCATTGTCAGACCAGGTGGGGTATACCCAAGATAATGCAAAAACAGGATTTCAGGAAAAAAAATTATTTACACACTTGATAATAATATAATAATAATATTATTAATTTAGGTCTAGCGGGGTTGGAAGGTACCATCAGACACCTTTTGATGCCCATCACTCCACTGATACTATATACTAAATTTTTTATTTCCCATTATAAGTTTACTTTAATTAGATCTATAAAAGCAGAGTCACAAATAACCCAAATGTATTACTATAAATTACATGCCAATTGTCTATCTATACCATAAAATGCAGAACAAAGACACACAGTAATAGAAAACAGTCTCGTTTATCAAAGTGTTTTAAAGGCTCAAGATTTTTTTTTACCATCATGCATTCTATGCATGAAAGTAAAAAACCTGTGTGCCGCAGGCCCTCCAAATATTCACTCATCTCAATCCAACGATGTGCAAGAGAGTGGAGCTTCTCTAGTCTCTCGTTCCTTATTGGCTGAGACAGCAGTGGGAGCCATTGGCTATTGTCAATGACAGCCAATGAGCCATTGAGGAGAGAGAGGGGGTGGGGTCAAGCTGTGGCTCTGTGTGCCTTAAGGAGGCATAGAGCAGGCCTCAGGAACAAGCATGCACCAGTACCCCCAAAGCAAGCAGCTTGCTATTGGGAGCACTGGATGAAGAGGAGGAGCCACAAGCCAACGGGGGAGGACCGGAGCCCCTCTCTGCAAACCACTGCACAGAGCAAGTAAGCATGGCAGGTTTGTAATTTTTTTTTCTAAAATTAACCTCTAACGTCAAGGCCATGACAATTGCTGTGATGGAATGTAGCTTTTCTGAAAATATACTTTCCAATTAACAACTATTCATATTCTTTTTTTTACCCCCATATTGGTGTTTACATTCTCTGAATTTCCTTTCCCACCACTCTCTTTCACAGTTAATAAAATGGTGTCAGCCCCGATTCAGGCCATACTTTCTCTCCACTGTCACGGTTTATTGCCCTTTTTTTTTTTTTTTTTTTTAAACTCTTGCCTACTTTCTTTTCACACAGTTATAAATTTATTGTCTTACCACTCTTGCTTATTTTCTGAACATTGTTCTTTTAGAAGTCTAAATTCTACTGTATATCAACTTCTGGTTTATTATAGTATCATCTGCGATCATTCTTCCCCTTGTACATGTATACTATATTAAGATGTCAATGGTTTCTATTTTTTTTCCTTCTTTTTATATTTTAAAATGGTCAAAATTTCATGATCCAACTCATATGTTTAGTGTTGTCCTAAGAGTTTGTGGACCATGTCTACTTCCTACCTCCTATACTTGCTTTATTTCCATGTTTATACCTGTAATATTCTCTTTGAAAATAAATATATTGAAGCATAAGGAAGGAAAAAAAAAAAAAAAAAGGGTACAGTAAGCACTATCGTATGTCAACTGCTTTGCTTACCTCTTTTATTTCTTTATTGATGACCCACGGGAGGAGGGAAGACACAAGATATATAAAAAAAAAAAAAAAAAAAAAAAAAAAAGCAATTAATTTAAATAAATAAATATGATGGCACAAATGTCACCCTCATCAATTTTCTGAATTAAAATGAAAAATACACATTCAAAATAAAATAATACATTACCTAACATAATATATGGCTTATTTTAAATTCTGTCTGATCACTTCTTGCACATTAGCTCTTGCCCCCTTGATTGTACAGAAATTCTTTATGGTAAGGCACATAGAAGAGAGTTTTCTGGCTAAGAAATGTAACTGCAGTCATGTTTAAGGCTGGGTTCACACCATTTCAAATAAGATGCGGGTTTCTCCACATCCAATTCACATGACAGGAGATTGTGACCGTATGCAGTCTGTTCACACATCTCCAGAGTGAATGGCACAGGAGTCCTGTGCGTCTTCTGGTCTGTTTCAGGTCTGAATTCAGCCAAAAATTTGGACTGAAATTGGACCAGAATCGGTGAACGAGATGCGCCGGACTCCTGGGAGCCGCTCCGTTCTTCAGTGTGAGCCCAGCCTTAAAATTTGGTTGACAGATTCACTTTAAAAAGTGTTTGTAAACCGACACACACAAATGCCCATACCGATGTAAGAAATATCCCTATAAATACAAGCAGCAAGCACGGAATATTTAAAAATTGCTCCTAAACATTTTTTTCCCCTATGTTTTTTTTTTTTTTTTTAGAAACTATTATTTGGACATTGTTTTGCACAGTATGACCTTTATTATCTGAGGTCCAACTCCTTCAGCAAGTGCGCCTTCCTAAAGGTGGTGGTCAGTGAACACAGTGGGATCACACTGAGTGTGGATTATACACTTGGGTTAAAATCTGGCGCAGGTTTTTTTTTTTTTTTTTTTTTTTTTTTTTTTTTTTTAGGTTAGAAGCCGATTGGCTTCTAAGTTTGCACTCTTCAGTTTTAGTAAATCAACCCCACTGTGTTGTGAACTTTATGGGAACACTTTGGAGAAGGTGGCACAGTCATCCTGATGATAAATGTACTCTATAACAGCACAAAATATTTGTAGATCACGATTAGGTAGTTTGCTCAAATATATTTTAAATATTTTTAGGTTTTACATAGAGTGCTGCTTATTTGTGGAGAGAATATATTATATTATATATATATATATATATATATCTCACTTTATTTACATGTTTTTGGTGTTAATTCTAATTTAAAGTGATTATAAATGATCTCCTTGTAAGACAGCCCATTCAGTTTAAAATAATAATATAAATGAAAGGCAAAACATCTGTGTATAGATATTAAAAACATTATAAATACCTTTTTTTCCCCTTAAAGCGGTTCTTCACCCTAAAGGGGAAGTTCCACTAATCTGATCCCTCCCCCCTCCGGTGCCACAATTGGCACCTTTCAGGGGGGAGGGGGGTGCAGTTACCTGGATAATACAGGTATCTGCACCCACTTCCGGGACAGACCGCCGCAGATGCGCCGCCCCCCCGTTGTGTTCTGGGAAACACACAGTTCCCAGGACACAGCGGGGGATCTGAAGAGACGCGCAATGCGACTCGCGCATGCACAGTAGGGAACCGGGCAGTGAAGCCGACATGCTTCACTTCCCGATTCCCTGACAGAGGATGGCGGTGGGGGCAGCAGCGAGACGAGCGATCGCTCGTCATCTGCTGCCGACATCGCTGGACCCTGGGACAGGTAAGCGTCCATTTATTAAAAGTCAGCAGCTGCAATATTAGTAGCTGCTGGCTTTTAATATTTTTTTTTTTTTAGGTGCAGAACCACTTTAAGTGATCACATTACCTCTGTTCTCAGCTGAATAAGAGCTGGGGGAGGAGAAGCAACAGCAGGGGGGGGGGGGGTAGGTGGTCGTGTCTGGACAAGTCTGATCATTGGAGGAGAGCAGGCAGAGTTCACAGCATAGCTAGAGAACTGACCAAAAAGTGTGCTCTCCTGCTTAGTGTGGTCAGTTTTTAATAGAAAAAGCAGACCACCACCAGGGATTTCACACAAAGGAAGCAATACAAAGAGAACAGGAAACATTCTCATACAAGTACATGGTTCAGCAGGCACAAATCAGCAATATGAACTGCTGGGGTAAAACACTTTAAGGCCTCTTGCACATGATACTCCTGTTCAAGCATCTATTTTTTCAGACAGGGTTTTTTTTTTTTGTTTTTTTTATGCATTTTTCACGTAAATGCATTCATGCAAATTTCCACGCATGGGCAGAAGCTTGTTCTCATGATCAATGGACAACCCGTGTGAACGTTCGCGCAAATGCGAGCATGAGGCATAAATTACTGATCAAAAATGCAGGTTTTTCCAATTTTTATTTTACTGAAGAATACTCGGCGCTTGTTTATGTGCCTGTGTGCATAGGCACATTACAATGAATGGGCTGTATTTTAGCTCAGTAAAAAAAACAAAGCTGTACTGAGCATCATCAAGCTGCAGTGTGTAAGAGGCCTAAGGCCGGATTCACACAAATGCATTTTTATTGCATTTTACAGATTTGCACTACAGTCCATTTAACATGGTTTCCTATGGAACACGTTCTGTAGTGCAAATCTGCAAAATGCAAAAAACACTAAAAATGCATAGGTGTGAATCCAGCCTAATGCCCTGTACACACGGTCGGACATTCCGACGACAAAATCAGTCGGATTTTTTCAGACAGATTTTGGCCCAAACTTGTCTAGCATACACACAGTCAAACAAAGTTGTTGGAAAATCCGATCGTTCAGAACGAGGCGACGTAAACCACGTACGGCGGGACTATAAAGAGGGCAGTAGCCGATAGCTTTCGTCTCGTAATTTATTCTGAGCATGCGTGTCTTGTTGTATACACACGATCGGAATTTAAATGATCGGATTTTGTATCCTGCTCTCAAACTTTGTATGTTGGAAATTCCGACGGAAAAAGTCAGATGGAGCCCACACACGGTTGGAATTTCCGACAACACAGTCCAATTGTACATTTTCCGTCGGAAAGTCTGACCGTGTGTACAGGGCACAACTGTATCAGATAATGTGGGAAGCTAACAATTCATATTTACCTAACTAAAACAACATACTGCATACAAAATGCAACTTAAAAATTCTATAGAATTTAAAGAGTTTGTTAAAAATGACCGATAATTATTTTAAACCAGAGTGACAATAATTAGTAATTTACCCTTTTCAGCTCCTGGTGGTGCTTCATACATGAAGTTCAACCCACTCTTTACCTTTTCATCGCCCAAAAGTAACCTGTTGAGATAGAAAATAAAAAAGTTTCTTCAGCAACGTGAAGATGTTTTTGCTTTTCAGGTCCACCAACCCGGGCCTCTTTTTGAGATGCGTTATCAAGTTAAAAACATTTTTTTTTTTTTGCTAGAAAATTACTTAGAACCCCCAAACATTATACATTTTTTTCTAACACCCTAGAGAATAAAAACGGCGGTCGTTGCAATACTTTCGGTCACAGCGTATTTGCACAGCGGTCTTACAAGTGCACTTTTTTTGGAACAAAATACACTTTGTATTAAAAAAATAAGACAACAGAAAAAAGTTTGCCCAATTATTTTTTTATATTGTGAAAGATAATTTTACGCCGAGTAAATTGATACCAAACATGTCACGCTTCAAAATTGCGCCCGCTCGTGGAATGGTGACAAACTTTTCCCCTTAAATATCTCCATAGGCGACGTTTACAAAATTCTACAGGTTGCGTGTTTTGAGTTACAGAGGAGGTCTAGGGCTAGAATTATAGCTCTCGCTTTACCGATCGCAACGATACCTCACATGTGGTTTGAACATCGTTTTCATATGCATGCGCTACTCACGTATGCGTTCGCTTTTGCAGTGAGCTCGGCGGGGCGTGTTTAAATTTTTTCTTTTTTTACGGTTTAAAAAAAAATAAAAAAATTAATACATAAAAAAATATTGTGTCACTTTTATTCCCATTATAAGGAATGGAAACATCCCTTGCAATAGAAAAAAAAAAAACAGCATGACAGGAGCTCTTAAATATGAGATCTGGGGTCAAAAAGACCTCAGATCTCGTATTTACACTTAAATGCAATAAAAAAATAAAAGTAATTTAAGAAAATAATTTAAAAAAATGCCCCTTTAAGAGCTGTGGGTGGAAGTGATGTTTTGACGTCGCTTCCGCCCTGCGTTGTTATGGAGACAGGTGAGGACCATCTTCCCCTCACTCATCTACATGCCCAGCCAGGGTGAAGAGCCGATCACTTCCGCCGCTGCCGATGGATCCTGTAAGTGGTGGAGGGGACCCTCTCCCACCGCCGATAAAAGTGATCTTGCAGCGAATCCGCCACAGAGACCACTCTTATCAGAAACCGGACTGCCAGCCGAACATGAGGATACCGAGGCTATGGCAGCTAGCTGCTGCCATAATAACGATATCACCCATCAAAGTAAGGACGTATATCGGCGTGCGGCAGCCCCAAAGTGGTTAATAGAGGAGAAAGATACCTCCAGGTAAACTGCACTCACCTTATGCACTGTTATATAAAGTCATGTGAAGAATGAAAGCGATATTAAACCCAAAAGCAATTATATCGCAGCTAACCAATTCTTAGATGTGATGGCTGCAATCATTTCCTTTTTAGGCTTCCTTTCTTTTATTTTCCTCTGTTGATCCAGCCAGTTAGTTTGTTATTTTTTAAAAGAACAAGCTTTCCATCAGAATTTATCAGTTACAGAGAGAAGATAAACTATTTAACACTGACTGGGGAGCTTACAATGATCAGCTTTTATTTAAAAGCTTTATCCCCAAAAATGTTTTTGCTGCAACTGCTTATAAAGTGTTAGCTGCAGTTTGGCTTCAAATTGTTAGTGTAACTAAATCTGCTAGTAAATCTAACACTCCCTCCCATATAATGACAATGCTGCTCTCCAAAGGTGCCCCCTGTGCACCTTCATCCAGGGTCAGGGCAGTACAGGTGGTGTGTTACTGGCCAGATCACCAGGTAAAAACAAACAGAGGGGGGAAAAAAAAAAAAAAAAAAAAAAAAAAAAGAAAACTGATGCAGCCACCACATGTAATGATTAGTAAGGTGCAATTTACCCCCTTCCTGACCAGAGCACTTTTTGCGATTCGGCACCGAGTCGCTTTAACTTATAATTGTGCGGTCGTGCGACGTGACTCCCAAACAAAATTGACGTCCCTTTTTTTCCCCCACAAATAGAGCTTTTTGTCAGCATTTTATCACCTCTGTGTTTTTTTTTTTTTTGCGCTCTAAACAAAGAGATCGTGACAATTTTGAAAAAAACAAAACAAAAAACAAAACAAAAAAAAACACTTTTTTTTTTTACTTTTTGCTATAAATATCGGCCCAAAAAAATAAAAAAAATTTTCCCCTCAGTTTAGGCCGATACGTATTCTTCTACAGACTTTTGGTAAAAAAACAAAAAACAAAAAAAAACAAACACGCAATCAGCGTTTGATTGGTTTGTGCAAAAGTTATAGCGTCTACAAAACAGGGGATAGTTTTATGGCATTTTTATTAATAATTTTTTTTTTTTTTTTTTTTTTTTACTAGTAATGGCGGCGATCAGCAATTCATGACTGACATTATGGCGGACACATCAGAAAATTTTGACCAATTTTTGGGACAATTGGCATTAATACAGCGATCATTGCTAAAAAAAATGGCACCGATTACAGTAAAAAGGTCACTGGCAGTGAAAGGGTTAACCACTAGGTGGCGCTGTACGGGCTAAGTGTGTCCTAGGGAGTGATTCTAACTGTGGGTGGAGGGGTTGTGTGTGTGTGTGTGACACATCACTGATCAGTGCTTTTTCCAGGGAGCGCTGATCAGTGACAGTATCACTAGGCAGAACGGGGAGCCTGTTTACATTAGCTTCTCCCCCTTCTTCCTCACTGAGACGATAGCGGGTATCCCCGCAGACATCGGGTCTGCAGTCACAGAGCTCCCAACGCGCACCAACTCTTAAAGGGCAACATACAGGTACGTTAATCTGCCTGTACATGCCTTTCTGCCGCAGTATATCTGTGTGAGGTGGTCGGGAAGCGGTTAAGTATACCCCATGCAAATTGTTGAATTTTTCAACAAGCACACAATGGTTTTTCCATTCAAATAGTGGCAACAGATAAAGGTGATCTTGAATAATAACACAATAAGAGTCCATCCACACAGGGAGTCCATCCACACAGGGGTAACACGACTTCCAGCGAGACTTTGGGAGGCAACTTGGACACGACTTGAGTATGAATCACAGCACGACTTGAGGCAACTTACAAGGCAACTTGAAGTTGCCTCCAGGACAGGGGACTTTGCCAGTGGCTAATCACACAATAATCAGCTCTATGGGAGGGAGGGGTTTGCCTAGAAAACTATTTTTACTTCCTGGAAAGTTGCTTCAGTTAAGACAGGGGATCAGACTTGGAGGCAACTTCCATTGAAATCAATGGGTACAAGTTGCCTAGAAGTCGGATTGAAGTCGTACATGAACCTTTTCTGAAGTCGGAGCGACTTCAGTAGTGTACATTAAGACGGCTCCATTCATTTACATTGATTTTATCGTGTTGCGCGACTTCAAGTCGGATCCAAAGTACTGACATTTGTTGGTTTCAAGTTCCAAGAAGTAGTTAACCAACCTGATCACAAAGGAAACACAGGTCAACAGCAACATCTTCTTTCCCTCAAGATGCAAAAAGAAGAATCTCATACCACAGGGTCTCCGGATTAAAAATCCTTGTGCAAATACACCGAACTCTTCTTATGCAGAAGGACTCCGCAGACGTACCAGCGAAAAGTTAAGGAACAACCTCATTCATAAACCGTATGGTAAAAGGGAAACAATCCGGAAACAAAAGCAGTTGATGTTTGGAACCTCAGCACCATTGGACCCTACAAGCATCAACCAAATTAGAGAATGAAATCGAAACCTTTCAGAAGACAACTGCAAAAACTTGCCATGAACGGGAGGCAAAAAAAGAAAAAAAAAAAACTCCAAAAGCTACGCCATGAGCAGACCTTTTGGATACAACCTAAACAACACATTTGTCAAATCATAAACTTTCTACACCAGAAACAACAGTCCTCTCCAAAGGCCTTACATTCTGCCCAACCACCATATTGGATAATTTACAGGTATGGTCAGATATGGATGAATTCTTTAGGAGACTGAGGCTCAAAGAATATTTGCACAGTAATGAAAGGAATCCTAAGACAATAGTAAGTGACAAAAAGAAAAAGAACAGCAACTTCACACCTCCACAAGGACGCAACCCCAAACTGGATACCAAACTGGATACCAAACTGGATACCTATATTGACAGCTTCAGGCTGCGAGTTACATCCCTGCTAGCCACCCAACAAAACAAAATATTATACTACCTTTCACCACTGGAGCGAAGAGCTGTACACGATCTGCGCAATAATCAGGCCTTGACCATCCAACCAGCAGATAAAAGGGGGAGCAGTCGTTGTGATGGATACAGACAAATATATACAAGAGAGCCAGAGGCAGCTGGCAAATACTACCTACAAAAAACTGGATTATGATCCGACCCAGGATTTTACTAAGCGATTAAAAGGTCTCATTGCGACAATACCAAGCCACCTACATTCAGAACTCATCAATGCGATTCCAGATAATCCAGAAATTGGAGACTTCTACATACTTCTACATGCTGCCCAAGATTCACAAGCCAGGAAATCCAGGCAGACCCATTATAACAGGTATGAATACACCGAACATATCTCGGGCCTTGTAGAAAACTACTTTATACATATTATAAATGTACTATACGTGCCCAACTGTGCTTGTTAATTCTAACTGTTTTACTGTTGGCAGACTTTTGCCCTCTCACTGGCTCCCCCTGGTGGGTTTAGACCCGGGTTCGCTTCCCCCGGCGGCTGGTGGGACTCTGGGAGGGTGATTGGCGGTTTACCACAATGGAGGCCACATCATGTCTTCTCCTTGCACGCGTCCTGGCCGACACCGTCAGGCCATGTTGGACGCCTGCACACGCGGGCGCGCGGTGCTGCCGCGCGTGCGCTACCCGGACCTGGCACGGTGCGGGCTCGCGCACGACATTGCTGTGCGTGGCCAGTGCTATGCACCTTGGTGTGGGGTGCGCTTCGCCTGCGCACGCGTTGTAGAGTCCCTGACCCCTCGACGCTATGCGCCGGTGATACGGTGCTGGCATCCATTAGTGGGGTTGAGGGGTATAAAATGGCGGTATCTACCACTATCCTGACACGCCGAAGGGACCCAGAGATTTTAGATGGTGATATAATGATCGTGAGTGGATATAGTCGAGATGGGGTACCATTGGGACCTCTATTTAACATATTACCCGTTATTGGATGTCCTTAATAGGATTAATCTATTACCATTGTTTATGCAGAAAACTACTCATTCTCCAGTGTCCTGTTACACTCGAGTTTCCTCATTCCTAACACCGATCACACCAAGGAGGCAAAATTTTCCACCCATTCAGTGGTGGTAAGCCCCATTCTTTTTTCCGGACCCTATAAAAAAAAAAAAAAAAAAAAAAAACAAACATTCGCAGCCTTATATGGGCAATTATGATTTAATTTATATTTGGCCCCTGCCCTTGCAGTTTTTTTACCAACATTCACTTATCTTTCGTGCCCTTTTCCTAATAGGTTAATTCTTGTCCACTTCAATCTTCATTATTGTGCACCCTTCGCTATTTTGAAGCTTACACTATGCACGTTTTTGAATATATATATGCTAGCAGACTCACCATTCACGAGTTCACAGTGGATATTATCCTTACTTTTTTTTATCAAACCTCTTCCATTTACTTTCACCTTGTTTTTTCCCTTTCCTTATCGTGATTTCGTTTCCCTTTCTTATCTTCACTTCCCCAATATCTTTCACTCGGTGGTTTTATTCTCACTGGGTATTCTTATGTATGGTCCCTATCACCGTTTATGAATATCTTCCACAATCATCCAATTGTGATAATACACCTGTATCTCACACAGGGTCACTACTTGTGAAAGGTTTCGGGGTTATAATTTTTAAATTAGTGAGTTTAATACCAACGTTTCCATATATTTAGATATCGGCTTGTGTCGGGGTCAATACACCTCCCAGTCGCCGGGGGAGGCTCCCCCCGGTATGTCTGAGCTACCCTGGGGCTAAGGCGTCTGGGTAAGACTCTGCTAAATTTTGATATGTATTGTACAATCGCCTTTTTCTCCATTTTTTCTGTGTCGTTATTGAAGGTTACTTTATACAGTTTTTATTGATCTAATTGTGATTTATGTATAGATCTCTAGATGCATGTATTTCCTGAAGAAGCTGAAAAGCGAAACTAGTCAAAATACTACACCTTCCCCATGAGTTATTGATATGTTGCATTGCAAAATGTTTTTATTTTTAATAAACGATAAAATCTTTTTTTATATATTTCTTCTCTTTTGTTTTCTCAATTTATATAAAATGTTTAATGTGATCCGCAATAGTCCCCCTGCTCGCATTCTCTCTTGATGTTTCTGGCCGGAGACCAGAATTTCCAAACATTTATTCCTTGTAGAAAACATGTTGAAACCTTTAGTCATGAACACTGCGAGTTTCCTACAAGGCACCACTGATTTTCTGAACAAGCTTAACAATAAACAATTACCACCAAATACACTTCTAGTCACCAGGGATGTAGAATCTCTGTACAGTAACATTCCTCACAAGGATGGGTTGGCGGCATGTCACAGATTCTTATCCTCACCAAACCACAAATACACTGCTGAGGATGTGACACAGCTCATCAAATTCATTCTGAGGCCGCGTACACACGGGCGGACTGTTCTCCCAACCTTGTCCGCTGAACAGTGTTTGGGCGGACAGTCCGCCCGTGTGTGGGCTTTCAGCGGACAGTTGGACGGACAAAGTCTTTCGGAAATTCCGAAAAACTGTCCGCTGAAACTGTGTTTGAGCGAACAGTCCGCCCGTGTGTAGGCTACTTTCGAAATGAGCAAACTGTTCCCGCTTGGAAAGTCCGCCCATTTCGAGCGCGTGTACAGGTAGGCGGGGCCTGCGAAGGAGACGTCGCGGGCTCCGCCGCCTGGAATTGGCTTAAAGGGGAACCCCAACGCCGAAAAAAATCGGGGTGGGGGTTCCCCCAAAGTCCACACCAGA
The DNA here is from genome assembly GCF_037356315.1 of Lithobates pipiens. Lineage (NCBI taxonomy): Eukaryota > Metazoa > Chordata > Amphibia > Anura > Ranidae > Lithobates > Lithobates pipiens. The sequence continues at coordinate 104,486,477 of NW_027507784.1, forward strand.
CCCTTGTCCGAGCACGCTACCCGGCCGGCCAGGAAAGGGGGGCGAGCGAGCGCGCCCCCCCTCCTGAGCCGTACCAGGCCGCGTGCCCTCAACATGGGGGGTGCCTTGGGGAAGGGGGGGCCGCGCGGCCCCCCCACCCCAAAGCACCTTGTCCCCATGTTGATGAGGACAAGGGCCTCTTCCCGACAACCCTGGCCGTTGGTTGTCGGGGTCTGCGGGCGGGGGGCTTATCGGAACCCGGGAGCCCCCTTTAAGAAGGGGGCCCCCGGATACCGGCCCCCCACCCTATGTGAATGAGTATGGGGTACAATGTACCCCTACCCATTCACCTGTGAAATAAAGTACAAAAAAAAACACAACACAGGGAAAAAATATTTTATTGCACAGCTCCGGGGGTCTTCCGTCTTCGGGGGTCTTCTCGCCGGACTCCTCCGCTATCTGTGTGTAGCTCTTTTACTAGCGGAGGAGTCCGGCTTTCTTCCTCCCCGCCGCCAGCCTCTTCTCCCGACTTCGGGGGTCTTGTCCCCCTCTTCGGTTCTTCTGCCGGGCCACCGCGCCTTCTTCTAGCTCTTTTGCAGGCGGTGGCCCGGTCTTCTGTCGCCGCTGCCTTCCGTTCTTCTGTCGCCGCCTTCGGTTCTTCTGCCGGGCCACCGCGCCTTCTTGTAGCTCTTTTACAGGCGGTGGCCCGGTCTTCTGTCGCCGCTGTCGCCGCTGTCGTCGCCGCCTTCCGTTCTTGTTCTTCTTCTTCTTCTTCTTCTCCTGGAGATGTTGACTCGACGAGCTCTCCGGCCGGAATGCCAGAGCCGCGCTGTGCGGTCACTTATATAGTGACAATGGGGCGGTGTCACATGGTATATGTCACATGGGTTGGTCACATGGTGACCCCGCCCCCTTACGATGTCATAGTCCCCATGTGACATCAACCCATGTGACCAACCCATGTGACATATACCATGTGACACCGCCCCATTGTCACTATATAAGTGACCGCACAGCGCGGCATTCTGGCATTCCGGCCGGAGAGCTCGTCGAGTCAACATCTCCAGGAGAAGAAGAAGAACAAGAAGAAGAACAAGAACAAGAACAAGAACAAGAACAAGAACAAGAACAAGAACAAGAACGGAAGGCGGCGGCGACGACAGCGGCGGCGACGACAGCGGCGACAGAAGACCGGGCCACCGCCTGTAAAAGAGCTAGAAGAAGGCGCGGTGGCCCGGCAGAAGAACCGAAGAGGGGGACAAGACCCCCGAAGTCGGGAGAAGAGGCCGGCGGCGGGGAGGAAGAAAGCCGGGCTCCTCCGCTAGTAAAAGAGCTACACACAGATAGCGGAGGAGTCCGGCGAGAAGACCCCCGAAGACGGAAGACCCCCGGAGCTGTGCAATAAAATATTTTTTCCCTGTGTTGTGTTTTTTTTTGTACTTTATTTCACAGGTGAATGGGTAGGGGTACATTGTACCCCATACTCATTCACATAGGGTGGGGGGCCGGTATCCGGGGGCCCCCTTCTTAAAGGGGGCTCCCGGATTCCGATAAGCCCCCCGCCCGCAGACCCCGACAACCAACGGCCAGGGTTGTCGGGAAGAGGCCCTTGTCCTCATCAACATGGGGACAAGGTGCTTTGGGGTGGGGGGGCCGCGCGGCCCCCCTTCCCCAAGGCACCCCCCCCATGTTGAGGGCACGCGGCCTGGTACGGCTCAGGAGGGGGGGGCGCGCTCGCTCGCCCCCTTTCCTGGCCGGCCGGGTAGCGTGCTCGGACAAGGGTCTGGTGTAGACTTTGGGGGAACCCCCACGCCGTTTTTTTTCGGCGTTGGGGTTCCCCTTTAAGCCCATTCCAGGCGGCGGAGCCCGCGACGTCTCCTTCGCGGGCCCCGCCTACCTGTACACGCGCTCGAAATGGGCGGATTTGCCTCCTCCTTACGTGGGCGAGTCCGTTCATTTCAAAAGTTGAGCGAACTGTTTGGCAAACAGTTTGCTGAAACAGTCCGCTCGTGTGTGGGCAAGTCCGCTCATGCAAATTTTGAGCGGACTGTTTGCCGAAACTGTTTGACGAACAAGGTTGGGCAAACAGTCCGCGCGTGTGTACGCGGCCTTACACACAACTACTTCACTTTCAATAATGACATCTATCTCCAGTGTATGGATACTAGGGCTGCAACTAACAATTATTTTCATAATCGATTAGTTGACCGATTGTTTCGATTAATCGGTTAATAACCTTAAAAAAAAAAAAAAAAGTGTGGTGTATAAATTTAGTTAATTATGTAAAGTTTAAAAAAAAAAAAAGGCAATTTATTCTTAAGTATCTCTATATGCAGTGGTAAATATAAATAACTATATGGTTAGGGAGCAAAATATCAAATCCACTCTGAGAATAACACAGAGGAGATATACTGTATATATTAGAGGGGATATATACTGTATATACTATTAGAGATATACTGTATATACCATTAGAGGAGAGAGATACTTTATATACCATTATAGGCTATATACTGTATACACCATTAGAGGAGATATACTGTATACACCATTAGAGGAGATATACTGTATACACCATTAGAGGAGATATACTGTATACACCATTAGAGGAGATATACTGTATACACCATTAGAGGAGATATACTGTATATAATATTGGAGGAGAGATATAGTGTTTATACTATTAGCGTGTATATACTATTAGAGGAGATATATGCTTTTAAAGGGTCAATCTGGTAAATATCAGACTCATTAAATTTAACCCCATTGTTACTGGCCGATTAATCGATTATGAATAGTAATTGATTTCATAATCGACTAGTTGTCGATCAATCGATTTGTTGTTTCAGCCCTAATGGGTACTGCTATGGGAAGCAAAATGGCACCCCAATATGCAAACTTATTTATGGCTGACCTGGAGGACAAGTTTCTGAACAGCATACAACAAAAGCCATACAGATATTATCGCTATATTGATGATATCTTCATGATATGGACTGGAGGTGAAGAAAAATCTAAACCAATTCTTCTCATTGATCAACACTTTTCACCCATCTATCAAACTAAAAATGGATTATTCAAACACACGTCAACTTCCTAGACACTACAGTATACATCAGGGATCACAAGCTTCACACGTCGATATACAGAAAACCGACTGACCGATGCAGCTATCTTCACAGTTCCAGTTTTCACCCCCAACACACTAAAGGGGCCACCATACACAGCCAGGCCATCAGATACCACCGAATTTGTTCAGACCCAGAAGACAGAGATAAACGTCTCAGAACACTGGCAGACACCTTCCATAAGAAAGGTTACAAAGGCGACAAAACCATCAACAACAGCATAAACACAGCCTTGAAAACCCGAAGAGAAAATCTCCTCCAATACACAGAGAAAAAAAACAAATAACCGAGTACCTCTAGTCACCACATACAACCCAGCACTAGAAGGGATCAAAAAGATAATCAAAAATTGACAACCCATTATAACAGAGGATGAAACTCTGAAAGGAATATTCCAACAACCCCCATTACTGGCTTTCAGACAACCACCCAACCTCAGACACAAACTAATCAGCAGGAAACTTCCCTCTGATTATGAAGTCACAAATAATGGACGCAAACCCTGCAATAAAAAAACGCTGCAAACTATGCAACCAGATCAATCTATCCAAAAGTGTCACACACACAAATGGGACCTTCAATATTATGGGATCTTACAACTGTACCTACAGTAATGTTGAGTACCTCATCCAATGCAAAAGGTGCAGCAAAGGATCTTATGTTGGTGAAACAGGACAGAAGTTGCAAGGGAGGATGAATTTACACAGACATACCAACAAGGAACATAAAGTAGACAATTTATGCACACCTGTGGGACATCACTTCTCACAACCGGACCACACTATAGAAGACCTCAATGTTTTAGTTCTTAAAGGGAATTTCAGAACTATCCAGGAAAGGAAAACCTTTGAACTAAGAATGATAATTCTTTTTGACACAAAAAATAATGGCCTGAATTTAGATATAGGTTTCCTTACCCATTATACTAAAGTCTGACTTAACTCTGCTGGCATCTTTATTGCCATTGATTTGTATGTGTTTTTTTTTTCCTCTCTCTCCCTCTCTCCTTTCCCTCAGAGATGTGTTTTTTTTTTTTTTTTTTTTTTTTTTTACACATTCTGCTTAAAAATTTGTAAATCAGTACTGCTTGGACCTTGAAGAAGGGGACATACCCCGAAAGCTTGTCCAAAAAATTGTATGTTTGTGCAAATAAAAAAAGGGATCACGGACAGTACTCGATTTTCTTGGTTTCAAGTTAAAATCTTTTTTTTTTTTTTTTTTAACTAGAAAATTACTTAGAATCCCCCAAACTAAATAATAAAAATCATATCTATATATCTATATTTTTTTTTTTTTTTTTTTTTTTTTTAGTAGACACCCTAGAGAATAAAATGGTGGTTGTTACAATATTTTATGTCACACTGCATTTGCCCAGCGGTCTTTCAAATGCAATTTTTTTCAAAACAAATTACTTTAACGAATTAAAAAAAAATAAAACGAACCAATAAAGTTAGTCCATTTTTATTTTTTTTGTATAATTTGAAAGATTTTACGTCACGAGAATCGTGATCTTTTTATTCTAAGCAAAAAAAATTGCGATTCTCATTTTGGCCAGAATCCTGCAGCTCTAATGTGAACAAAGAGCCAGGTTTCCAACATGTGCATTATTTTGCTTTTCCCAAGTACAATACATGAAAACCATGACTTCCATTGGGCAAGGCTTTAGAAATGACCGGTGAATATAATCGTTGGAACATACCGATTGTTATAAGACTCTTGTTCTTTTAGGTACTGCTGCATTAGATCATCTTGCTTTTTCTGATCATAAGATATTTTCTGTTCTGCCATCCATACCTAGGACAAAAACATTCATCAATAAATGTTAGGAAATGCACCAAAGAATCAAAACCAGTCGGACAAATTAGTCTCAAATCACAAAACTTTATAAAAAAAAAAAATATATATATATATATATATATATATATATATCTTTTTTTAGACTGTAATTTTCAGAAACCACCAGATGATCCGGAAAAATAACATTGACCTTTATTAAAATAAGAATCCATTTGAGAATCAGGACAGCAATGGGCTCAATTTACAAACATGCAGAGAGAGCAATCGATAAGCAGCTTTTTCTTGAAAATGCTAGGTTACTGGCTGTGATGCTGATACAATGACTTGGCTCATTTTGGATCAAAAATCCCTGTTTGCATACTTGTCCTGGGCTGACGACTTACAAACGATTGATGCCATTCAGTCAGCATGGGAGGCACACAGTTCTTCTTTTCAAACCACTCAGTACCTGCTGGTGATGTTCTCTATAGAAGGTGATCCTTACCTCACCTTGAATCACTTTAAATAAAATGAAGGATTCTGGATGAAAGTTTGAAGTGGTTGTAAAGCTCAGACATGAAATATGAACAAAGCATATCCCCCCTCTATAGTGTGCACTTACCTCAATCCAGAGCCCTAATACCGCGTACACATGAGCGGACTTTGACGGACTATGTCCGACGGACTTTCGGCGGAGTTCTGACGGATTTTCCGAATTAACGGACTTGGCCAAACACAATCACACCAAAGTCCGACGGATTTGAACGTGGTGACGTACGACCGGACTACAACAAGGAAGTTCATAGCGAGTAGCCAATAGCTGCTCTAGCATCTTTTTTCGTCCGTCGGACTAGCATACAGACGAACTGATTTTTCGACCAGACTCAAGTCCGTCTGAAAGATTTGAAACATGTTTTAAATCTAAAGTCCATCGGATTTTTAGACAGCAAAGGTCCAATGAAGTCCACACACGATCGAATTGTCCAGTGGATTCGTTCCGTCTGACCTAGTTCGTCAAAAAGTCCGGTCGCGTGTACACGGCAATAGTCTGCAAGCTTCCTGGCTGTTTTGCTGACTTGCATAAACCTGAGCAATTATGTACCAAAATGAGCATGGTTACAGTGGATTTGTCTGCCAGCTCTTAACTGAAAAATTCAGTGTAATTGGGAGTATTTTAAATATGGCCATATGCATACAGCCTTATATAGGTGGGAGGAGCTTGAAAAGTTAAATTTGTATTTGTTTGTTCATAGCTATATCATGTCTTGTAATATTAATAAGGAATTCATATGCTGAGTTAATGCATACATTGACTGTCATTAAAAAAAAAAAAAAAAGTCAGAACTCATGTATGATATATGACTGATTTCATACGATATAGCTAGTGTGCAACCGGACACGACTGTCTAGAAATAACATGCTGAGACATACAGAATGTATATTGTTTGTCATCATAGCCAGTAGCCAATAGCTGCCCTAGCGTTGGTTTTTGTCTGTCGGACTAGCATACACACAAGCCGATTTCTTGATAGGAACTGGGTCCGGCGGAGTTCCGGTGAAAAAATTTGAAACATGTTCTATTTCTAAAGTCCATCAGATTTTTGGACAGCAAAGGTCCGATGGAGCCCACACACGATCGAACTGTCCGCCAGATTTGTTCCGTCTGATCTTTTCTGACGAAAAGTCCGGTCGTGTGTACGTGGCATTAGGGGTTTATTACAAAAGCTGGAGAGTGCCAAATTAGGCTCGCTTTTGCAGAGAAACCAATCACCTTCCAGGTTATATTGCCAAAGCTTCATTAAACAAACTGAGGTTAGAAGCCGATTGGCTACCATGCACAGATGCACCAGATTGTGAGTGCTCCAGTTTTAGTAAATCTCCCCCTAAGTGTCATTTCTGTCTGCTGCTTCATTCCTCCGCTATCAGCATTAATCGCTTCTCACAAGTTTTCCTGACACCAAGCAAAAATGGTGACAGGGAGGAACCTTCAGCTGATTGGCAGCCTCAGCTCTGTACCTATGAGCTCTGTGGAGGGGGGGTGTGTCCCTTCCCTCCAATCAGCTCTAAGAGCTCTCTTAACTGAGCTCTACAGATTGTAACTTCAGATCTGTATCCCTTTTTTCTGACAGCTCAGAGAAGCTTTATAAATTCTGGATTTTGAACAGATGTAGAGAAGACTGCAGATAAACAAGTATAATGTATATAGGAGGCTGTGTTTCATCTCTATGTATCACCTGTGGCCAGTCACTATGTATCACCTGTGGCCAGTATATGTAAGTGTTCACAACCACTTAAATAGTAAATAAAGCAGTCTCAGTACCAGTGGTGCCCCTTACTAGGCCGAGCTTTAGAGTTCCTCTTTCAAACTTAATTGCATTTATTGGCCATATGTAATTATCCAAGAAAAACCAGTCTAAAACATAACCAGTGGATGGGGCTCAATTACTGTGTGTTCAAAGAAACCTAAACTGCAAGAAATATGGAGGTTGCCATCGTTGAACTCTCCATCTAAAAATGGTTGTTGCCTAGCCGTCACTAACCCCAGACAAGTATACGTAGAACTATTAACTTACCTTGTTACATGTTTGTTCTGGGTCAGTTATTCAGAAAGTATTTTAGGCTGGGTTCACACCTCTGATGGATGTAGCGCGGAGCAGGGGGTCCGGTGTGTCCGTGTTCTCTTTTTCAGGGATGAAATTTTGCCTGAATTCAGCCCTGAAAGGGAACCAAAGAAGCACAGCGTTCCTGTACAAGCCACGCCGCAGCCACAACAGAGATATGTGAACCGTCTCCATAGAGAGCTGGTCACATTCTCCTGTCATGCGAATAAAAATCCACATCCGATTCGCATAGGTGTGAACCCAACCTAAAAGTAGGAACATTAGTCAGAACATTAAGTCCTGCTACATCACCTCAGGCTGGCCCCTTTTGTAGGTAGAGCTATGTAAAGCATGAAAGACAAGTGTCTATACTGTTTAAAGTACTACACCATTTCCCCCTGTTCTGCACATGCTCAGTTGCTCTCCATTTTTAGGCACTGCCAAGTTTGTAGAGGCCGATCTGCAGACAGCCTTTAAAGCCGAATTAAACCCTCCTATTCTTTACAGCCAAGGAAGCTGCTTCCGTTTGATCTGCAACTGCCATGATGCTGCACATGTGATTAGTTATTATACCAGCCAGTTTATGGTTTGACAGTTTGGTTGAGGACACAAGCAAATGTGACAGTTGGCAATCCCAGCATTCCAGAAACTTAACAGCTTAAAAAAACAGTTTACATTGATCCGCTTTATGATTTACTGCTGTTCAGGGGCTCTGGGCTTCAGCAAAATGGCAGGCTCCAGCAAGGAGAAACAGAAGCAATGCTGGAAACAAGTTACAGCACACGCTAGTTTTGGTAGCAGAATTATTAATGAGGAATGTACAATCCCTGCTAAAGAATATTTTTTTTTTATCAAGCTGTTATGGGTAAAGTTCTGCTTCCTCTATTACCAAACACAATTAAAATATATAAACAAAAAAAAAAGAAGAAGTATATTATTTTACAGTTTTGTCCATCTGACATCCTTTAACCACTTAAGGACCGTCCCATGTACATTTACTGTGGCAGGACAGCCTTTTAGTGCAAAATCACATACCTCTGTGCGATTCTCATCTTTGGCTCTCGGTCATGGGCCCCCGAAGCCCCACTCGCACTGCGATTGGATAAAGCGGGAGCCAATCAGCGGGTCTGGCAGCCATGATGGCTGCTGGGAACCTGGTGATCATTTGCAGAGAGGCAGAACAGCAGTCTGCCTATGTAAACAAGGCAGATCGCAGTACTGCCAGAAGGGAAAATGGAGATCTCATGTATTTGGTAAGCAGAAACAAAGATCTGTTTTCTTTTAGTCAAAGCACTTCCCCTACAGTTAGAAAGCACACATTGGGAACGCATTTAACCCTTTGATTGCCCCTGATGTTAACCCTTTCCCCGCAGTGTCATTTATACAGTGATCAGTGCATTTAGCACTGATCACTGTATTGGTGTCACTGCTCCCCAAAAAGTGTCACCGGGTGTCAGATTTGTCCGTCGCAGTCCCGCTAAAAAACGCTGATCGCCGCCATTACTTGTAAAAAATAAAAAAGCCCTAAATCTATCCCATAGTTTGTAGATGCTATAACTTTTGCGCAAACCAATCAATATATGTCTATTGGGATTTTACCAAAAATATGTAGCAGAATACATATTGGCCAAAATTTATAAGAAATTTGATTTTTTTACATTTTTATTGGAAATTTTTTATAGCAAAAAAAAAATAATTTTTTTTCTAAATTGTCGCTTTTTTTGTTTATAGCGCAAAAAGTAAAAACTGCACATGTGATCAAATACCACCAAAAGAAAGCTCTATTTGTGGGAAAAAGGGACATCCATTTTATTTAGGTACAGCGTCGCACGACCGCGCAAATGTCAGGTAAAGTAATGCAGTGCTGTATAGCAGGGCTCGACAAACCCCAGGCGCCAGGTCGCCAATGCGACCAGAAATCGCAACCTGGCGCCTAAGCTGCCACCAGCCCACTCACTATCGATGCCCCAGACATGCAGCACTGACTGCCGTCCTCATCCCTCCTCCACACTCAGCAGCGCCGTGCTGAGTGTGTGAAACTGACAAGCAATGGAGAGAGGAGGATCTGTCAGCCTGATGTCGGGGTGGGCGGGACCCAGCCAGGGTGGGGGCGGGACCTAGCAGCTATCAAACACCAGACAATGGGATCTGGGCGGGCCGCTACGTGTATGTGGGCCTCCCCTTTTCTTAAGCAGCCCAATCGTTGGCTGGTGTTTGATAGCTGCTGAGTCCCGCCCACCCCGGCCGGGTCCCGCCCACCCCGACATCAGGCTGAAATCTGACATATCCGCCTCTCTGTTACTTGTCAGTTTCTCACCCCGGCCGGGTCCCGCCCATTCCGATTATCCCGCCTCAATTCTGACAGCTCCTCTGTTACATTTCAGTAACAGAGTGCTCCGTGTGAAACCTACCAGTGCCACCGCCAATCAGTGCCACCTGCCACCAATCAGTGCCACCTGCTAGTGCCAACCAGTGCTACCTCCAATCAATACCACCTGCAACCACCAACCAGTGCCAGCTGCCACCGCCAATCAGTGCCAGCAACAACCAGTGCCACCTGTCAGTGCCACCGCCAATCAGTGCCACCTGCTAGTGCCAACCAGTGCCACCGCCAATCAATACCACCTGCCACCACCAACCAGTGCCACCGCCAATCAATACCACCTGCCACCACCAACCAGTGCCAATCAATACCACCTGCCAGTGCCACCTGCCAGTGCCAATCAGTGCCACCTGCCAGTGCCGAGTGTCACCGTCAATCAGTGCCACCTGCCAGTGCCATCTGCCACAGCCAATCAGTGCCACCTGCCAGTGCCACAGCCAATCAGTGCCACCTGCCAGTGCCAACCACTGCCACCTGCCACCACCAACCAGTGCCACCTGCCAATGCCAACCAGTGCCACCGCCAATCAGTGCCATCGCCAATCAGTGCCAACGCCAACCAGTGCCACCTGCCAACACCAACCAGTGCCACCGCCAATCAGTGCCATCTGCCAGTGACAACTAGTGCCATTGCCAACCAGGGCCACCTGCCATCACCAACCAGGGCCACCTGCCATCACCAACCAGTGTCACCAGCCAGTGCCAAACCAGTGTCACCAGCCAGTGCCATCTGGCAGTTCCACGTGCCTTCCAGTGGCAACCAGTGCCACCTGCCAGTGCCATCTGTTGCCAGCCTTACTCTTTCTGGTCAGCCCATACCCCTGATTTAACAGGATTTCAATGGAGTTATTGACTGGTTGCTCCATTGTGAGTTAGGGATAGGGGGTGAAAATTAGGGGGGGGGGGGGGGGGCGGGCGGATGTAACTTTTTAACCAAAGTACCGCCGTCATTGTATGTTGGTACTTTGAAGCTAAATACCGTTGTTATGGCAGCAGATAGCTGCGAGATCACCTCTCCGGCCGGGTTACGGTCTTCTCTGTCGCTTACCAGAGCCATCGATAGTAGCAAAGACGACTGCTTCTCGGCCTTTTGGCTAAGATCAAGTGTAGTATCTGTTCTTATCAGTTGCCAAAGGAGGCGCTGGTCCATCCCTATTTGAGAGGGTTTGGGCGGCGCTCTCCGATGGTGTAATTTGCACCCGGAAGGACAGTTTCGGTAGGGGCCACGTCGTGCCGCCCGACAGTAAACTGGGGGCCGATGCATGGTCGAGTCTGAGCCGTCTGGAAGGATGCTCCTGGTGAGGACGGGTGCTGCCTGGTCGGATCCAGAGGGTCGGGTACCTGGCCTCTGGTCTGGATTGGGGTAGTTCTAGCCCCGGGCAGTTTTTCGGAGGGAAAACCGGCTTCTCCCTTGGTGGGGGAGAGAAGCGGTTAGTACTTTCCGAATGTAATTAGGAAGGAGTGACGGGAGCGACGGTGGAGCCTAATGGCAAAGGGCTCTCACCAAGCTTCCTGATCTTCATGCCTTCCTGTCCGGGGTGGGGGCCGCTGTGGTCTGGACTGGGGGTCAGGGCGGTCTTGAAAGCCTATGGAGTATGTGCCCCTGGAGTGGCAGTCCGGGGGTGCCTAAGAATCACCGCGAGTGAGGGTCACTTTGATTTTGGGCACCAAGGTCACTGCACCATAACACGCTTTTTTAGCACCTGCCTCTTGGGCCGGGCCTTTTGGCTGGGACCAGAGGAATTTTTTATTCCCGGCCGGAGGGCCTGGTCGTTGTTTCACACAACGACCACTTTTTCACTCTCCTCTCCACTATCCCTTCCCCACTTTTTATTTATTTTCAGTGTGTGTTTTTGTCACGTCTTGTTTTGTCACTTTTCACATTTGCTGTGATGAGTAGGGTCACAGGTTCTAGGGCCTGTCCTGAAAGTCTGGTGAGGGGGTGGACATGGCCTTCTGGCTTAGCTCACCCTCTTCCTTAGGGTTGGGGTCTTCCTTCGGGGGAGCCTCACCTAGTATTTGGGTGGGTCTGTTTCGGCAGACCTTCCAAAGAACGGGGTCTGACTGGTTTCGGCCAGGAAGACCAAGTTTTAAGTGTCCTTGTCCCTGTCAGGAGCCTAACGCCCCGGGGGATTCAGGACAAGGTCCTCTGATTTTAGAGGACTTGTGTACCCACTGCACTTTTTTGTGTCACTCTCTATGTGTGTGCACATTTTTTATGCACTGGGTGAAGTTTTTTGGAGTGTTTTGCACGCCACTGGCTTTCAATAAAAAAAAAAATAAAAAAAAAAAATAATCAGTATCTCTCAGTCGGTCCGGTGATACCGTAGATACCAAGTGTAGATCCATGAAATGTCCTTCAACTGAGCCTCCAGGCTCCCTCAGAGAAACAGCCTTGTACACGGCCTTCTCCTGAAAAGTCCTCCCCTGGGGTTTCTCCAGTTACGGGGCCTCTCCTTAGATGAGACGGCACGGACCACCCTTGAATCATCAGGCCTCGATATCCATTCAGGCCTGTCCCTGCAGTTGCTTCACCTCGGGCTATCCAGCCCCGAGACTTGGAAATGCATGGAACAGCACCCCAACTCAGGAGGGCCATGGGGGCTGGTCAGGAGAACTAGGACCGAACAGACAGAAAAATCCTGATGATGTCAGTACCTTAAATACCACCTCCCAGAATGCAAAGCAGAAGAACACTCCCACTGGGCTGGTTCCGAGAAAAATGTGGCACTCAATACACCCAGCTAAACTGCGTTCTACCACTTGCCGGCGGTGACAGCGACACCTGCGGCCAAGGAGAACCCAGTGCAACCCAGCCAGACTGGTACTGAAATCATAATTTAGTAAAATTAGCCCTAAAACCCAACTGTGGTTTCAGGAATATTAACTTACAAAAACATATAGCGCATGCTCGTCGGGAGCCAGCGCTACATAAAACACAACTTTTTTCTGTTTTGGGCGGAGAGAGAACACCTGCCATGTTTTTATTGCTGTCTGAGCTCCTGTTAGTGAGATTCTCCCTCTCTATTTGTCCTGTTTATCGTTTTCACCAAGAGTGAAAAAAATCCTGAAATTTGGGTTGTCACCAGAACAGGAATAGTGGGGTTATCTTCTATGGGGACGCTACTTCTGGTGACAACAAAGGATTCTCTCATTTTACAGGGATTTCTCTCACTTCCTGTCTGGTTATGGGACAGGAAGTGAAGGGAAATCTCCCCAATGGGACACAGATTGCAAAAATAAACCTTACAGGAGGTTACAACCCTCCCTTACACTATCCAAAATAAATATTTGCCATAGTTCTACTATAAGAGGCTTGATACAGACGTCAGAGGTAATAGAATAATAAGAGGGATCCATGTTCTCACCTTCTTGATGTTGGATTTGGACGCAGGATGGAAATCCTTCTTACACATGAAGTTGGCAAATGACTTGCCCATGGCTGCGGCTCACCAGGGACGATCTCCCTACCAAACCTCCAGATCTGTCACTGCCAACAGCAGGCAGCTACCCCAAACTCAGCCCAGGGCCCGCCCACTTCCTGTTGTGTCCTTCCGGATGTGCGTCATAGAAAGGGGCTGTGCGAGGAAAACGTCATCAAAACAATGATACACTCACTTTCCAAAAAGATTCATTTCCTGTGAAATTTGTCAGAAGTTTACTATTTCCGTCTCTGAGGTTATTTTATATGTGATAAGACTCACTATATCACAGAACTGTGTGCTACGGAAAAATGGCCGCCATAGCACATGATAGTACTAAAGCGGGGACAAGCTTTACGCCACTCTCTCCATCCCTCTCTTCCTCCCTCACTTGGCTGGTAATGAGTGGTTGGCAGACTCTAGTTTTCCAGTCACAATATGACGCCTTTGGCACAATTGTGTCTCCTTCTCTGCGGCCATTTTGTATGAGATGACCTTCTTTCCATCACAGTAATTCGAACTACAGAAAAATGGCCACCGTGGCATATTAAGGTACTAAACTGGAGACACGTTTTGCACAACCCCTCCCTCATGTCACTCACGGAACTTTTACGCTTTGTGATAACGTCGTGACGTCCGGACGCTATTGGTTGGCAGACAGACGTTTTCCAGTCGCAATATGGCGCCTCTGGTTTAATTGTGACAGCCAGCTGTTCGTCTCCTGTCTGCAGGGGAATCTGCTGGACACAAGCAGGGAGACCTCCCCACCACAGTGCCGGGGCCATAGGTGACTGAGGGGGACTGGGGGTGTGATCTCTGTGTTTATTATTATCTCATTTATCATTTGTGCTGTGCTACTGAGTGACATCATTCTTGTATAGCAGCTTTGTGTATTAAAGTGTATCTCCAGCGAAAATATTTTTATTTTACTTATGGAAAGAGTGGAGGGAGGGTTAGACCCTCTGCCAGGTTTCTATTGTCTGTGTCCCCATGGGGGAGAGTCACCCCTCTGTACTGGTGACCAGGAAACCAAGTAAGCGGGGGAGGGGTTAATGTAAAGGACAAAGGGAAGTCTTCCAATGGGGACACCTGCCCTAGAGGGGATTCCTAACACTCTGGGAGATTTCCTCTAACTTCCTGATGCGTTTCTGGGACAGGAAGTGAGGGGAAATTTCTGTAGTGGTACACAGACAGCAAAAAACAAAAAAAAATGTTGCTGGACATCGGGTGGTTATACCAGGATGATGCCCGCTGCTGCAGGCATCAATCTGGTACCATTTTATGCAGCCTGTGGCCTCTAGGCCCTCTTGTAAAAGTAATCCTAGTGGTTAACTAGCCACTGGATTGCTTTTACAAGTAGTGGGAGGGGACACTCTTGCGGCTTGCTAGGGCTCTACTGCCCCCCTGGGAGACCTGAGCGATCAGTCGTGCATCCGCTGGCTGGACGGAGAGCATAACAAAGCTGGGATCGGCTTTGACCAGCTCTTGGCTACGGTAACCTGGAAGCGATGGCCTGACATGACTTTGAGTGTCAACAGCGCCATTAAAAAAATCGAAAGCATTGGAAAACACAGATCTTAGTGTTTGGAAAGCTTTTAAGACACCTGTCACACTGCGGCGGTGCAGACGTTAACGGTAAAGTGGCGATAGTTTTAGCAGCGCTTTACCGCTATTATAGCAGCGCTTTTTGGCCGCTAGCAGGGTGCTTTTAACCCCCGCTAGCGGCTGAAAAAGGGGTTAATAGTACCTGTGTGGTGGCACTGCTGAAGCACCTTGCAGATGCTTTGGCAGCTTTGCCCAGTCATTCCAGGGGGCGGTGTAGGAATGGCGGTGCAGATGCTGCTTGCAGGAGTTTTTTTCCCATCCCGCAAGCGCACCGCTCCAATTTGAAAACACTCAGGCTTTCACACAGGGGTGGCTTGAGAGGCGCTTTGCAGGCACTATTTTTAGCACTTAAATGCCTGAAAAGCGCCCCAGTGTGAAAGGGGCTCTAAGGGCAGAGGAGGGATTTGGGGTCTTATAAAGCCCAGATCCCTCCATAAAGAGTGCCTGTCCCTGCCTATTGTTGTCACAAGCATGTTTACATTCCTTGTGACAGCAATAAAAGCGATTAAAAAATGAAAGCAACAGTGTAAAACGTCAAAAAATTAATAATTCATAAAAAATAAAATAAAAAATAAAATGTAAAGGCATGCAGATAGCGATCGTTATCACCGCGAACGTCAGATCAAGAGCAGTAATTCTAGCACCAGACCTCCTCTGTAACCTGTAAAGGATTTTCAAACGTCACCTATGGATAGTAAAATGTACATAGTTTGTCGCCGTTACACAGGCGTGTACACTTTCCAACCATGACATGTTTGGTTTCTATTTACTCAGTGTAACATTATCTTTTATATTTTACAAAACAAATGGGTTAAATCTTCTTTTTTTTTTTTTGCATTAAAATTTTAAAAAGTGTATTTATTTTCCAATTGCTGTAATTGTACTACACAGTGTAGACGTTCACCATGAGTTGACATGGCTGTCAGAATGGAGAGCGGAGGAAGGAGCCAGTAAATATGTCATTTACCGGCTCCTTCCTTTTCCGAATGCATGGAGTCAGTGATCACTGGCTCTATTCATTCATAACTGTCACTGAGCATCATGAACTGTATTTACTATGCTTCAGTTTATGAATGGAGAGGATCCGCTATGTCCTGTCTATTCATCTTCAGTGCAGCTGAGGCTGCAGAGAAAGGGACTGGGGAATCTCTGTCCTCTGTCCCTTTCTCTCTCTAAAAAGGGAGATATCAGTGGTCCGTTAAGACCTCTGAAAGCCACCCCCCAACAGGGCTAATAAAAAAAAAAAAATGTAATAAATAAATACTGAAATTGTAAAATGAATAAAACATAACATAAAATATGTCTACTCTCTTGTTGAAACGGGTCAGCTTCTTTGTTTTATTTTTACTCTTATGTAGTCAAATACGAATTACAGTGTTGCCGGCTCCATCTTTCTGAGTACGTACCAATTTATTCTTTAGGGCCTTTGCTTTAAAAAAAATATTATATATGTGTGTGTGTGTGTGTGTGTGTATATATATATATATATATATATATATATATATATATATATATATATATATATATATATATATATATATATATATATATATATATATATATATATATATATTATATATAATGCTACGGGTGCAGTCACACAGCTTTGATTTTCATCTGTGTGTTCACCAAAACTAAATAACACACATTAAATCACATTAAATCACACACATGGCGGGAGTTGCACACGTGTAGCATGACTGGCATTGATGCTGCATTGTGCGGAGCCAGTCCCGGTGATTCTACACGCCACCACATGGATGACGCCATCAGTGGGAGATGTAAACATCAATAGAGTGTAATCAGCAGCACTGCACATTGTTGATATTGACATGTCAGCCCTGAGCAGTGATGGAAGCCATTGGGATCTCTGTATGCTGTATGTATGGAAACATTAGCACAAACATCTTTCTGGCAGTGGGGGTGGTTCACATCAGCTGCTGCATTGCAGGGCAGTAGCTGGTGTGCTGTGCGATCCGCTATGATCAGTGATGCAGCAGCCATTGTAAATCCACATCATGATGGACTCTGTGACAATGGACTCTCCTGAATGTGTGATGAGCAGAGGTTCAGTGACACCACTGTGTGATTGATTTGGATGGGAGGGGAAGAGACACTGGTTACTGCATGGGAATCTGGCCTTCTCAGGCTCTGACAGATATGGGCACACACTGGATGATTCACCCGCCTTTGCCCGCCCGCAACTGAAATGTCACAAAATTGACCATTGTGCGGTGCATTGCGTACAAATGCAGCATGTATACATTTTTATGTAATGCATCTCAATGCAGCATTATAGTGATCACTGGGCCGGCATTCATCTGTGCAGATCAGCACAGCTCCAGAGAGAGAGTGTGAATGAGGCCTAAAACTGAGGGGTGTCACATTGCAACGCCATGCCTTGTCAGGACTTGGGCCGCCATACACAGCTCGAATGCTGACCAGTTCGCCAGAAATCGGTCAAGATTTGAACCATTAATGGGCAGGCCGAATGTACCAAGTTGATAAATTTGATCAACATGGGTACAACCAGCCTGCCAAATTTGCTTGCAATTATCGCAAGTGGCTGCTATAGTCGCTAGCCAAATTCACTATGTTCTCCTGGTGGGCCCCCCACCCTGCTGGGTGCAGAGAATGGCCTGGCAAGAGGGATTCCCCTGTCAGCACTGGCCATGTTACCGCAGTATGCGCTGTCTATGCAGCCAATTTATATTGGATGTACAATATAGTACCACATGGTTAAAATGACTCTAAACAATACCCTTTTTCTTTAAAAATAACCCATACATATCCACTACTTAATGGTCCTGTAATCTGTTTTATGAAACTTTCTAGCTATGTTTTTCTGCCTCCTTGTAATGTCCTCTGTCAGCTCCTGAACCTCTTCTTTTCCTTCTCTCTTGTTTTGTTTGGAACAAGCAGTCCAGTTAGAGGGTGTCTACATTTATTCTCCAGGGTCCTACTGTAAATAGGAACGTAGCCATCCTCTCTTGCTCACTCCTGACATGTTCTAGGGACTATTGAATTAGTAGTGTACATAGAGCAGTGCACATGAGCAGCACAGGGGCAAAAAAAAAAACAATTCAATGAAAGTAAATAAATAAATAATTATGCATCGAATATAGAGTGTGCTATTGCTGACCACTATCCTCCCTTTAAAAATTGCCTTATGCCTGGCTGTCATGCTGATCCACTGGCCTCAGTTTATACCATAAACTACAGCTTTCCTGGCTGCTTACTCATTCCAGGTCAATAATTAAAAAAATATATGAGCCTATGGTTCAGCATGACAGCCAGACAACTGGCATTTTCAGAAGAAGACCAGCAATATTTTGTGTACTTCCCTTATGTGAGTTTTTGTTAGGATTATTCTTCTCTTGTGATCAGTCAAACTCCAGGTGTATTGAGAAGCAGACAATTTATTTCTGATGTGTCACACAAAAGAGAGAAGCTTATAGGGTAAAAAGATCCAGTAACACAAAGGAATGTATATTCCCCCTTCTAATACCTACAATAATACAGCCTCTACACTTCTATTGGCTGAGGAAACACAGATAGCGTGCCTGGTACACAATGGTACTTTATTTTGGCTAATTAGTGTTTCCTGTACAATCTTATGCTACCATCTATAGTTAAGCCTAATCCTCCTACAACTTAAAGCGGGAGTCCGCCGGGAGTCCGCGTTTTTTTTTTTTTTTTTTAAAAGCCAGCAGCTACAAATACTGCAGCTGCTGACTTTTAAAATAGTGACACTTACCCGCCCAGCGCGCCCGCGATGTCGGCACCCAAAGCCGATCTCTCGATCGTCTCTCGGGTGCTGCCGCCGCCATCTTGGGTATGGAAATCAGGAAGTGGAGCCTCTCGACTTCATTTCCCGGTTCCCTACTGTGCATGCGCGAGTCGCGCTGCGCAATAAGGATGGACCCGCTGCCTCTGGGATCTGTGTGTTTCCCAGCAGGCAGCGGGGGACTTTCGGAAAGGGGCATAATCTACGCCCCTTTCTGCAGAGAGCTATCCCGGAAGTGGGTGGAGATACCTGTACTGTACAGGTACCTGCACCCCCCTCCCCCCTGAAAGGTGCCAATTGTGGCGCCGGAGGGGGGGAGGATTCCAATGAGCGGAAGGTCCACTTTAGGGTGGACCTCCGCTTTAATATGGAGTTAGTTAAAGCAAAACGATACAGCAAGTTAATACAACAACGTGCTCAGAAGTCATTTTAAAAATTAGTCTCAGGGTTATTGTTTTTTTAATAGTCACACAATAAACATTTAAAACTTTTCTAACAGTTTTCTTTAAAAAAAAATTATATATTATATCATCCATCAAATTCAGTAGAAGGTGCTTCTCCCTGCTGTCATTGCTTTGTTTGGCCACCAGGTGGCATATGGAGTTGATTTCTATACCAAGCTATAGTATCGGCTTTGGAAGTTGTCGTTGTTATTTCATTAGACGTGTCATTGTCCCTAGGGCCCGGGTGCCATTGTGAACAGACTGGGATTAGAAGAGTTCGATTTCATAAATGCTTAAACCGGATATTTATTTAATGTAGAAATGTTAATACAGTACATCCAGCATTTTTAGCCTTGATAATAAATATATATAATTTATAAATGTCCTTCTCTGAATTTTATTCCAGGCAGTGGAGACAACATGGAACCCTGCTCATGTGACACTTTCGTAGCCCTCCCACCTGCCACGGTTGGTGCCCGGATTATCTTTGGAAAGAACTCAGACAGGCCCAGTGATGAAGTACAGGAGATTGTATACTTTCCTGGAAGGTCTTATGGAGCAGGAGAGGAGCTGGAGGTAATCATTCCTGAGATGCCGAGTTTGCTTCATAGACATATAGGACTCAAATTGTTAAGTCTCTTATTTTTCTTTTTTCACCTCTGCTTTCCTAAAAGTGCACATACATTAAGATTGAACAAGTGGGGAAGACGCATGCCGTGGTGTTGAGTCGGCCATCTTGGTTGTGGGGAGCTGAGATGGGAGCCAACGAATTTGGTGTTTGCATTGGAAATGAAGCAGTGTGGGGAAAGGAAGAAATTGATGATGAAGAAGCACTTCTTGGCATGGATCTTGTCAGGTTGTGAAAATAAACATCCTTCTAAAGCTAGACTAAGTAATCAGGAGGATATTTTTTTTTATATATACTTTTAATATATTCTCATATCTCTTGTAGACTTGGTTTAGAGAGAGCAGACACAGCAGAAGGGGCCCTGGATGTCATTGTTG
This sequence comes from Lithobates pipiens, assembly GCF_037356315.1. Classification (NCBI taxonomy): domain Eukaryota; kingdom Metazoa; phylum Chordata; class Amphibia; order Anura; family Ranidae; genus Lithobates; species Lithobates pipiens. The sequence goes on from NW_027507784.1 coordinate 104,506,604, forward strand.
GCCTGTTAGAAAAGTACGGACAAGGAGGCAACTGCATGGAAAGTCCGATGGCATTTACCTACCACAACAGTTTCCTGATAGCGGACAGAAAGGAAGCCTGGATCCTGGAGACTGCTGGACAGTACTGGGCTGCAGAAAGAGTAGATGGTAATTTGTGCTACTAGTGCGCCTAAAAATGACTGTAAGCTTGTTCTGAGTGATGTGGCATTCATTGTATCTCTCTCTTACCTTGTGGCATTTAAAGTACTTCTTTATGTTTCTCTGGGTTTTATAACCAAAATGATATACAAATAATGGATAGGTGTTGGTAAGTGGATAAAGCCCCACCCTCTTTCAGTTATTGGGCAAAAACAATCCCTCTATTGAAAATGGAGATGGAAAATACCCCATGACAAAAGTTTTCTTAATGGCTTGTGAATTTTGTAAACTTTATTTTAGGGGTTCAGCGATGGCATGTGGAGAATTGGTTGAAAGGCTGCTACAAAAAACATGACGGGGAACTGAAAATAGCATAAGATTCTTGAGGGAAGGGTTTGGGATTGTCACCTTAAAGTGATATTAAACCCTGATTAAAAAAAAAAAATTCAGTTCAAGTATATGTTCTTAAAGTGGAGTTCCACCCCAAAAAAAAAAAAATCATTAATGTGCATGAAAAAAAATAAAGAAAAAACATTTTGGAGATTTTTATTATTTTTCTTTACTCACCTCTTTAATGCCTGTTGCTAGGGGGTCCCTCGTAATCTGCCTCCTTCAGTGCCTGGGCTCCTGACGTCACTTCCCTCAGCGCAGGAAGGGAGAACAGCTCTTCCCCCCCCTCCCTCTAGGCAATCATCTGGGACATGTCACAGGTCCCAGATGATTGCCCGGCTCGCGCAAGCGCAGTGGGTGCCTGGCTGTGAAGTTACAGTTACAATGCTGGCACTGTGGAGGGGGGGGGGGGACGAGCGGGGCTTTAATCCCCCCACATCGCTGGATCCTGGGACAGGTAAGTCTCTGATTTCATTAAAAGTCAGCAGCAGCAGTATTTGTAGCTGCTGTCTTTTCATTTCTATTTTTTTTTTTTTTTTTTAAGCGGAAAACAAGTACCCTCTTTTTGTACTTCTCCTCCCCAAATTCCTTTTTCTCTTAGCCACTCTCTCTTGGCGGCTCCTGACATGGACTATGGATAATGGGATTTGTGGTGTGCATAGAGCAGTGTGCATGGCCGCACCTAATCGGCACTTCTCATTCCAAACAAACAAAAGTGAGGAAGAGGTTAAGGAACTTATGGAAGATGTTACAAGGAGGCAGAAAAAAACACCTAAAGTACGATTTGATGAAAATGAATTACATGGCCTTTAAGTAGTGGATGTGTATGGATTATTTTGGGAGAATAAGGATCTCGTTTAAATCCAGTTCACAAGTCAAATACACTCCAGATGCATGTGTACTGATACGTACTTATGCGTTTGTGATGCGTTCCAGTGCTTTCCCCCCTCTCTTTTTTTTTTTTTTTTTTCCTACCAACGTTTCCTAAAGCCTTAATTGCTGGGAGCTAGCAGTGTTTTTTTATGTGTTTTTACCTGCATTCCAGTGAATTTCCATGCAGAAAGAAATGCAGCATGTTTTAATTTTTTTGACTGCACTGAAACGTATTGCATTGGTTTGAACTATGCCATTGAAACACATTTAACCTACTGGCCATGCATTTTTGATGCAGAAAAATACACACTGGACTGCATCAGGTGTGACTTGACCCTTAGTATCACCAGCTTGTAATACCCCTTCATTACCAGGCCATTTTTCACTTTTCAGTCCTGGGAAAGATCGACTGCCAATTATTTGGGCATGCAATATTGTGCCCAAATAATTTTATATTTTTTTGAGACATAGTTTTATTTTGGTGGTATTTAATAACCACTGTTTTGTATTTTTCACTATATAAAAGAAAAAAAAATGAAAAAGAAAAACTGATTTGTCACTTTTCTGAGGTCCTAATTAGGCTCCCAAAGCTGTTTAGTTTAGGCAATAACATATACACTGAAGAAGTCAGAGTGCAGAGGTCAGGACTATGTAATGCACAGAATAGCTAGCAGATTTCAGTGGTCAGGAGTTAATACCCTCTTAGGCCTCTTGCACACTGCAACTTAAAAAAGCTCAGTACAGGGTTTTTTTATTTTTATTTATTATTATTATTCTTGTTGTTTTTTTTTTCTGATCTAAAATGCAGCCCATTGTTTACAATGTGCCTGTACATACAGGCGTGGAAAAAGAGCACTGTGTACTCTTGAGCAAATACGCCTATACGCTCAAAAAACAAACAAAAAAAAAAGTGCAAAACAAACACATGAAATTACGTAAAAAAAAATGCAGATGCTTAACCCCTTCCCGACCAGCCGCTGCAGTTGTACTACGGCAGGTTGGCTCCCCTGGGCAAAATGACGTTGCCTTAAGACGATCTGCCTTTTGGCCACTAGGGGGTGCATGCGGGCTGCTGGAGGCACATCTGTGGCTTGCCGCCAATGTGAGTGCCCGGCAGGAGTGATGGCCGCTGGGCACCTGCGATTGTTCATGACAGAGCAAGAACTGGGATCTGTGTGTGTAAACACACAGATCCCAGTTCTCTCAGGGGAGAGGAGTGAGATTGTGTGTTCATAGTATGTATGAACTCCGATCTCTTTCTCCTCCTAGTCAGTCCCACTCCCCCCACAGTTAGAACACACACTAGGGAACACAATTAACCCATTGATTTCCCCCTAGTGTTAACCCCTTCCCTGCCAGTAACATTTATAATGTGTCAAGTGTCCGCCATAATATTGCAGTCCTGATAAAAATCGCTGATCGCTGCCATTTTACTAGTAAAAAAATAAAAATGCCATAAATCTATCCCATATTTTGTAGACGCTATAATTTTTGCGCAAACCGATCTATATACACTTATTGCAATATATTTTATATAATATAAATATATATATATATATATATATATATATATATATATATATATATATATATATATATATATTATATAATTTTTTTTTTACCAAAAATATTTAGAAGAATACATATTGGCCTAAACTGAGGACAACATATTTTATTTATTTTTATATTTTTTTAATTTTGGGATATTTATTATAGCAAATTTTTTTTTTTTTTTGTGGGGAAAAAAAAGTATGTCAATTTTGTTTGGGTACAATGTCGCATGACCATGCTATTGTCACTTAAATCGACGCAGTGCGGTATCCCAAAAAAATAGCCTGGTCATTGAGCAGCCAAATCTTTCGGGGCTGAAGTATCAGTAAACATCGGTGCAAGAGACCTTATAGTTGGTGGTCAGTGGTAACTGCCCCTTTTTAAATGTTGTTAATCAGTGGTGAGTGCCGCATAACTTGGTCAGTGGTATTTTTCCAAATCGGTGGTCAGTGTGTCCTCTTTACTATTCATATGCCTCTGCTGTTCCCCCTTGCTGCTCTCTGTTTGTCAGTGTGCCTCCCTTTTGTTGACAGTCAGTGGGAGCAGTTTTACTTATAGGATCAGCAGCAGAACCGCTGAAAGAGGAGAAAGAAGATCAGGAGAATCAATGGTAGAGGAGGAAGGGGCAGGCACTCAAATATAATCAGTAGTACTGTTTACATTTGTGATTAATGTGATTGGCCTTCCCAGCCATCACAAGGCACAGAGCCACTCCGACTGGCTCTGTGCCTTTTAGTATGTGATCTGAGCTGTGTAGTGACAGCTTGATCCAAAACATTTTAAAGGTCCGTGCCTTATTTCTGAAGTGCCATTTATAAACGACACTCCAAAGATGCATGTCCAGAATTTCATAATTTTAAAACATATGGAGGTAATGACATGGTTAAAAGTGTTTATCTGAGCAATAAGGAGGTGCCACTTTGGCTACATCAGAGACCTCCAGGCAGCCAATGTATCATTCTTGTTCTTTATGGAGTGTTGCATACTGGATCATAGTAAAATCCTAGGCTCTGTTTTGTGTACGACATTGCTTGTGTGCATCAGACAATGGATGCTTCCAGCGTCTGTAGCTGTAAAGTAATATAAATCTGTCATAATAAAAAATTAGGGAACTGCCAGTGCTGAGCTGGTGTAGGTTCTGGGGCTTTAATCCTCATATTCATAGACACAGAGCTACTTTTCCTAATGGTAACCCTGGCCCTGCTGACAGGTTCTCTTTATGTGCATGTGATCATAAGAAAAGCATCATGGAGTATCAAATGACTGCAATTTTGTTGTGTTTTCTGACAGAAGGTATAAAGAACATATCTAACAACCTCTCAATCACCACCAAGATTGACCGTGAGCACCCAAGAATGAAGGAGTACGCCAGGACGAAAGGCTGGTGGGATGGGAAAAAAGAGTTTAATTTTGCTGCGGTGTATTCCTATTTCAACCCCTCTAGATCATCATCTTCTGGAGACAGATTTTGTGAAGGCTACAAACTGCTCAGAAAACACAAAGGTGAGCTTAACTTAGCACTAAATGTGATATTTAATTGATGTGATTGTGTTCATGAGTTTTTCTCAAACTGCTGTTTCTAGAATTACCTCCAAATTCTTATGTGGGATGTATAGAGTATTTTCTGTGAGCACATAGTTTGAATGAACATAGCAGAATTGTTTTACCTTTTTAAAGTGTTTGTTACCCTAAAAAAAATTAAAAATGGATCCTGTTCCCTTAAAGCATGTTATACAGCACAGTGCTTGTGCTGTGTAATTTGGCCCCCTGTATCGCCTGAAATACCTGGCTGATCCTACCTGGTTCAGCCCTCCCCTCTGTAAACTGACCATGGTATATCATGGCTGCTGAGCCCTGTGGTCAGTTTACGTGCCTCTGTCATCTGCCTCTGTCCTCCTCCCTCCTTGCCTGTCAGCTCTTACCAGTGCCGCTCTGCTCCCTTCCCCCCTGCTATAAAACAATGCGAGGTTAATACACTAGCCTCTGTTGGAGAACAACATGTGCCCCAGTGTCTGTGTTCTATATAAAAAAATAAATAAAAAAAAAAGACTATTTCCACCTCATTTCAGAGCGCTGCTCGGCACTCACATGACTGCTTTCCTCTCTCCTCCTCTCCTCCCGGCTGATGTCAGCAGGAGTTCTTGGCCCCTCCCGCTGTCCCCTCCCGCTGTCAGACACGGAGAGAACAGAGGTGGAGATGCTCTGAAATAAGGTAGAAACCATCATTATTATAATTTTTTTTTATAAAGCATGTAGAGTGAGGCACATGTTGTTATCTAACAGAGGGGATTGCATTAACATCGCATAGTGGCTTTACAACCACCTTCATTTTGTTTATGTGACCTACTGTTAACACTTGTGCTTCAATATATATATATTTTTTTTTAATCATAAAAAACGTTTGAGCATAAAACAAGAATACATAATCAAGTCTTGGGTGCAACATGCACCAAATTAAAGGATAACGCATCTGACATTTCATCCATGTTAATAAAACATATACATAATGTGTGTGTTCGAGGTCCAACTGGGGGCCAGGGGGAGGAAGACAGCGGGGTGGCCCGAGAGGGCGACCCGCGTAAGTTGTCTGTAGGGATACATGCAGAGCCTTTTTCGCTGTGTGGCTTCGCCAGTGGGTCATAGTATTGGCCCTAATCTAGGGCGCATTAAGGGGCAACAATATAGTCGAGGATTAGTCTTTTTCCATGCAAGTGGCCGAGTCCGCCACCCACCTGTCCCAAATTTTATTGAACTTGGCCGGACAGCCTCTGTGTTTGTACAGCACTTTTTTGTAAGGAAGAGTGGCATTGATCGCCCCCTTCCAATTCTGTATGGTGGGGGTTGTTGCCCTGATCCAGGTGCAAGCAATCTGCATCCTAGCAAGAAACAACGACTCCTGTTCTGGTAGAGAGAGGATGGCAAGTAGGCACTGACGGGGGCATAAAGATAGAGGGGAACCCATGCGGTCATGGAGGCACTTCACCACCTGGGACCAGTAATCCTGAAGTCTTGGGCACGACCATAGCAGGTGATAGAATGTGCCCTGCGGGTCACCACACTTGGGGCATGTCGGGCTATGGTCTGGTTTAAACTTAGACAGACGAGTGGGGGTGAGATAAGATCTGTGCAACATATATAGGTGTGCGAGTCTATCTGACAGTTTTGGGGGAGACTACCCAGGAGGCAGCCGTTGCATCTTCCCAGTCCCCGTCCTCCACAGCCCCCAGGTCCGTCTCCCATTTGGACTTGAGCTGGTACGCCTGCGAGGTGGCTGCTGGTGTTATTAGGTGATTGTTAAAGAAAGAAATCATCCCTTTGGGGTCTTGGCCTCGGAGCACGTTCACTTGTGCTTCAATATTAGTGTTATTTCGGTAAAAGTAGAGATTTGTAGATTAATCACAGCAATGATTTGTCTAAGGGCTTACATTGACCTCCAGCACCAAGCTGCAATACTCATGTGTTGATGCCAGAATTGGTCTTTAACAACTGCTGAGATAGCGACGTTGATTTACTAAAGGAGTTGAAAATCTTTCTTTAATAAATTGTGTGAATTTTTACTTGGTAAATGTGGTGAGGTTTCACTTTGTAAAGAATACACAGTTGCAAGAAAAAAAAATCTTGCACATGATTTGATGATGGAAATCAGCAGAGATTCACCCCATTCACTAAGCTCTGGGGAAATGAGTGCAGCTGCACTTGTACAGTCTCTTTGACTTTAGTAAATACACCTCGAAGACTTGTAAAGCACACATCCCACTGTGTAGTGCTCCAAAGTAAGAACCATTGTAGACAATTTTTTTTCAAAACACCAAAGCCCATCTCCACTCGAGTGTGCTCATTGTTACCAGATTAATGAAATGTTTATTTTCTGTTCTTGTAAACACATCTCTGCTGCTGGGAACTTTTTTGGGGCAAGGAATTATACTTAGACCCTAATAAAGACTTGACAGGGAGCTGAACCCAGCTGCAGCCCAATCATGGCAGACAGAGGATTTTTTATGGAGAAGCGTATTTTCTCATTGAGCCTTTATTAATCCCATAATGAGGTCTGGGCACCCCCAAAACAATATACCGTGGTACCCTTATTCTGTTCAAAAAAATCATATTCTGACATCATATTGGTGGCAGCACTGTAAAATGACACCGCTGTCATTGCATATTGGTGGCAACACAGTGGGATCTGACACTGCTGTTGTCATAGGCACTTCAATACCAGAAGGTCCTATAATGTCACATTGATAGTGTAATGGTGCGCTGATTCTATATAAAGGGTGGGAAAACCCCCAGTGATATAAAACATAATACACAATAATATTGCCCAATGGGTACATTGGAAACAAGTGTGTGGTCTAGATTGACCTGTAACATGTGGATAAGCAAAATTTCTTAAAACTGCATGTGCATAATATAAACAATGCAATTCAAACACAATGGGGGTTATTTACAAAAGGCAAATCCACTTTGCAGTGCAAGTGCACTTGGATATGCAGTCGCTCTCAATCTAAGGGGTAGATCTGAAATGAGTGGAAGCTCTGCTGATTTTATCGTCCAATCATGTGTAAGCTAAAATGCTGTTTTTTTTTCTTTTCCTCGCATGTCCCCCTCGGATCTACAGCGACTTTACTTCCAAGTGCACTTGCATTGCAAAGTGGATTTTCCTTTATATACACATGGGGGGTTATTTACTAATCTAAAAAGGGGGGAAAAAAACTGACGAGAGTAAATGTATATCGGCAGTCTCTCTGAGGTTCCAAATAGTGAAAGCCAATCAAATTTAGCAGAGTGAATGGGCTGAATTGAAAACGCATCCAATTATCTCGTGAGTCCCAAATCAAACAGATGTTGATCCCAAGGTGTGTGGACTCATGAGTATGAAGACACCACCGTGCTCAAAAGTAATAAAATTGGCTGCTTACCAGACCCACAGGTCACAAGCGTGTGTGCTGATCCACAGCTTAGGCATGCATTCCTCTATCTGCCAAATCTCAGCGATTCACGATGGACAACAGCTCCCAGCAGACCTGAATGGATGAGTAAGCATGGACGCTCATCTGTGGCTGATAAAATGGATTCCTCTATACCTTGATTTGCTTTCACATAAACTATTTGGAACCTGAGAGAGACTGCTGATATTTTGCTCTCTTGTTTTTTCCCTTTTTAGATTATATACACGTTGTGTTTGAATAGCATTTTCTATATTTTTTTTATCATGCACATACGATTTTAAGAAATTTTGCTTATTGACATGTGTTGCAGGTTAATCTAGACCAGCATTTCTCAACTCCAGACCTCAAGGCACCCCAACAGGTCATGTTTTCAGGATTTCCCTCAGATGAAACAGCAGTGGTAATCCCTAAGGCCGTGTACACACAGGCGGACTGTATGGCCTACTTAGTCCGTCGAAACACATTTCAGCGGACAGTCCGCTCGTGTGTGGGCTTCAGCGGACTTTTTCAGCGTGCAGTCTGGCGTACTAAGTATTTCGGATTTTTCGAAATTCTGTCTGTCGTACTTTGGTTTCAGCGGACAATCCGCTCGTCAGTAAGCTAGTTCGACGGACTAAGAATGGCGCATGCTCAGAAAGGATTTACACGGCGAAAGGTTGCATTGCTGTGTATTGGACTTCCTATTTCTAGTCCCGACGTACGTGCTGTACACGTCATCGCGCAAGCTTTCGACGGACTGTTTGTGCATCCGTGTGTGGTCAAGTCCGTTCATTCGAAAGTATGACGGACTGTCCGTCGGATTGTATGACGGACTAAGGCCATACAGTCCGCCCGTGTGTACGCGGCTTTTGGCAGTGAATCTGACCAAATCACCTGTGCAACAGAATGGAAAGCCTGAAAACATGACCTGTTGGGGCGTCTTGAGGACTGGAGTTGAGAAACAGTGATCTATTCTAGACCACACACTTGTTTCCGATGTACCCATTGTGTTTATATTGGGCAATATTATTGTGCATTATATTTTATATCGCTGTGGGCTTTCCCACCCTTTACATAGAATCAATGCACATTTACACTATAAATCACTTTTCATTCCTTGTTTTCAGGGTTTTTCAGGTGCAGCAGACTTAAAGTAGTGTTGCACAGAAAAAATAAAAAATAAAATAATAATTTAAAATTCCTAAAAAAAATAAAAACATTTGGGATTTTTTTTTTTTAACTCGCCTCCGAAATGCCTGTTGCTAGGGGGTCCCTTGTAGTCTGCGTCCTTCAGTGCCTGGGCTGGTGACATCACTTCCCCTCGGCACAGGAAGAGCTCAGGTCCCAGATGACTGCGCGGCCAATCACGGTGCACGGCGCCGCTCGCGCATGCACGGTGGGTGCCCACAGTTGCAATGCCGGTGTTCTGGCATATAGTGTCCTGCCATCGTATACTGTCCACCCCGTACTGCGCATGTGCAGTGCTTGCGCAGTACGGAGCAGAAGAAGCTTGCAGGTGCCGTTCATCTTCGGCTATTATCGGAATCTGTGTGTGCTGTGTACTGCGCATGCACAGTACACAGCGGACACTATCCGATGGAGGACTCTATATGATAGGACATCGGCACCACCCAGCGGTGGGGGGGACGAGCGGGGCTTCGATCGCATTGCTGGACCCTGGAACAGGTAAGTGTCCGATTATTAAAAGTCAGCAGCTGCAGTATTTGTAGCTGCTGACTTTTCATTTTTATTTTATTTTTTTATGGAAATTCCTCTTTAATTAATTGAATTGTCAGCGCTTCCCTTCACCTACACTCTATAATGCCACATAACTGCTCTGTCTTCATGTCCGTTAGGAAACATCACGGCTGAGAGTATGATGGAAATTCTGTCAGACAAGCCAAGTGGCATTAATATGGAAGGTGGCTTTATGACAACTGGAAGCATGGTGTCCATCCTGCCACAGGATCCATCCCAGCCCTGCTGCCACTTTTTTACTGGAACTCCAGACCCCTCCAGGTATGTGTAGAATATGGAGGGAACGGTGGTTGTAATCTGGGTCTGTCGAGTTTAAAACTATGGAATGACACAACTGGATGAATTTCTTAAACAGCAGCCTACCATTGGGCCCGAGCACTGTCACATGAGGGGGTGGATTGTGCCTAGACCCATGTAAATAAAACAGAAACATCAGGATCTTTTGGGACTTGGGGTCAATTTACTAAGAGATAAATACCACATGAATTTTTTCCTTACTACAAGTCATTATTATTATACAGGATTTATAGCATGCCAACAGTCCATTCAATAAAATGTGTCCTTTAGCGTTATTTTTTTTACAGGCTAACACTGCACCAGAGGGAGATTGTTCTGTGAATGAAGCCAATCTGAAGTATTGAGAAACTGAAAAAAAAATTCTTTATGTGCCTACACCACATTCATATATTCTCTTCCCTTGTGATCTGCATGCTGGTGTCAATGTATTGTTGACAGCGCCCCAGGAGCAGATCAGAAACGAGATGCATTTACGGGCACCAAATCGTATGGTACTGCAGTACTGTGCGATTTGGTGAAGCACATTTTTAAAACTAGTGCATACTTTCCCGTGTTCCAGTGAGAGCTGCAGCCCATTCAAATGAATAGGCTGTAAAATTGCACCGCACGCGAATGCGCAGGTTGGAACCCTTGTGAACCGACCCTCACAGAACGATCTCCCTCTAGTGCAATTTTACAAATTATTTACATTCCTGAGCATAGTGCATAACGTTACCACATGAATACGTTGTTTTCTTTTAACTTGCTGGCTAGTGGAGATTTTTGTGCATTTTGAGTACATTCCTAGAATATTGACAGCTTTTACCATGAGATGAATAACAAATGTATGTATTGTGTGTGTGTGTGTTTGTTTTATTTATTTATTTTTGTTTTTTGTGAATTAACTAATAACTTTTCACATATAATTATTTTTTATTTTTTCCTTTTGCAGTATGTACCAATAATTTTTTAACTGCAAATTTGATATTTCATTATGATGAAGGAACTCTTTTATAATCACGTGATATTTCTAAAAACAACATAAACATTCTCATGTGTTAACTCTTCGTGAATTTACCCCTTATTGGCATAAGCACCATAGCACACTGGATTCTGCCTGATATGCAACTCTGGGTTTACTCTGTTACTTAAGCCTCATACACACAATCAGGTTTCGGACAACTGTTCGTCTGTTTTTTATTTATTTTTTGTTGCATGCTAGTCTCATGTCGAAAGTAAAGAGGTTACTCGCCATACGAAAATTCTCGCACGACAGAATACAATGTCAGAAGTGATGTAATGGGGGTCATTTACGAAAGGCAAATCCACTTTGCACTGCAAATGAGGGGAAGCTCTGCTGATTTTATCATCCAATCACATTTATGTACATATTTATTTATTTATTTACCTTGCATGTGCCCCTTGGATCTACACGACTGCACTTCCAAGTGCACTTGTAGTGCAAAGTGGATTTGCTTTTCATAAATAACCCCCAATGTGTTGACTAGTTTTGTATTTGTGTAACGAACCAAAAATCGGCAGATCATTCGGACTAAATTTTTCTTCAGATTTTTCGTATCGTGTGGACGGGCCTTAAAATGTAAGTTTACCATTACAGAAAATTTGTAAGGTGACCTTACACTCGACATCCTCCACCCCGATCCTGCTGTACCAGTGGCCTGTAATCTTGCTCTGTCAGACACAGGCATGCCGCTTCACCGGTCCGGGGATTTGAAATCCCCAGCGCCTTCATCTCCTATCTGTACCTCTCAGTTTTATATATTTTTTTTATATATATTTCATGCTGAAGAACAAGGAGAGGTCTGTGTAAATAAACCTCTCCCCGTGCTTCCTAGTGTGGCTGTCACCGATCGTCTGTTCCCTTTTATAGGGAAGGACAATCAGTGATGTCACATGCCAGGCCACGCCCCCTACAATAAAAAAACACATAACGCCATACACAACCCCTACACTGCCCCCTAGTGGTTAACTCCTTCACTGCCAGTGTCATTTTACACAGGAATCAGTGCATTTAAATAGCACTGATTGCTGTATAAATAACAATGGTCCCAAAAATGTGTCAAAAATGTCCGATGTGTCCGCCATAATGTCGCAGCCACAATAAAAATAGCTTATCGCCGCCATTACTAGTAAAAAAAAATATATATATATATTAAAAAGAATGCTATAAAACTATCCCCTATTTTGTAAACGCTATAATTTTTGCAAAAACCAATCAATAATCGCTAATTGCGATTTTATTTTTTTTTAATAAAAATATGTAGAAGAATACATATCGGCCTAAACTGAGGAACAAAAATGTTTTTTTATATATAAATGTTTTTTTATATATTTTTTGGGGATATTTATTATAGTAAAAAATATTGCATTTTTTTCAAAATTGTCGCTCTATTTTGTTTATAGCGCAAAAAACAAAAAACGCAGAGGTGATCAAATACCACTAAAAGAAAGCTCTATTTGTGGGAAAAAAAGGACGCCAATTTTGATTGGGAGCCACGTCGCACGAGCGCAAATTTGTCCGGGGCTTAAGTGGTTAAAGTCCAAACCTTGAGGTCTTTCCCCTTTTTTTTCTATCTCAAATATTACAGATGTGGCAATAGGAGTAATTTTAATATTTACAAACATTCCTTTTAATAGGAAAAGTGACAGGTCCTCTTGCAGCGCGATCTGGTGTCTAGAAGTGCCCACATCTCGCCTCCTCGTCCTCCCAGCCAAGAAACAGCAGTGTTTACATCTGCTGAGGCCCGGCATCCGAAGGTCACTGATCGTTAGGCTGCATTCACACCTCAGCGTAGCGTTTTTACTGGCGTTTTGTCGCGCGTTTGCATACAGCGTTTTGCGGCGTTTTTTAACTTTGGCGGGTTTTTTTCAGCCAATAGGAAAAATATTCATCTCCTTTTTTCATATGCTTCCTTTTCTGCTTCTGCTTTTCAGCTGTCATTTCCTTATGTAAATTATATTTTCTCCTGAGCAGCTACAGCGACAAAACGCCTATAGAAACGCTCGTTGTCGCTTGAATCGAGCGTTTCCATTCGTTTCTATGGGAATAAAAACGCCCAGATCAGCCCGATTCAGGCGTAGGGCTTCAGGCGACTTGGAGTGGAGATGTGAACCATCTCCATTGAGAATAATGGATTTTTTCCCCTCCAGCGTTTTGTAGCTTCAGGCTTCAAGCGACAAAACGTTCAGGTGTGAATGGGGTCGGGTGAGCCGGTAGAAGCACCGAAGGGTGGTCCCCCTCCCACCACCTGTAAAAACAATTAAGCAGCTGAATAGCCACTATGATTGTTTTTACAGTACAGGGAATCGCCCGCATAAAAAGAAGATATCATTAAGATATTCCCGCTCAAAGTCCACAATGCCATATGACGTCGTTGGGCGGAAAGTGGTTAAAGTGCTGGAATTGGAGCATCTTCCATGTCACGTTGCAAATTGATGTTTCTCTAGTATATGGATATTTAATTAAGACTTTTTTTTTTTCTTCATTTGGTGGTACAAAACTATGCTACAAATTTTCCAGAATGATTTCATTAGTGTATCAGCTGGGAGAAGGGAGATATGTAAAATTTGGCATGTAGAAAGGATGGAAAACATTGGATGGCTAGTGATTTTAGATGGTTATACACCGATCAACCATAACTTTATAACCACCCACATAATATTGAGTAGTCCTCCTTTAGGTAGCAAAACAGCCCTGCCCCATTGAGGCATAGATGGCACTAGACCTCTGAAGGTATGCTTTGGTATCTGGTACCAAGCCTTCAGTAGCAAATCCTTTAAGTCCCGTACGTTGTGAGGTGGGGCCTCCATGGATCAGACTTTTTTTTTCCAGGACATCCCACAGATGCTCAATTAGATTGAGGCCAAATCAACACCTAAAACTCATTGCTGTTCCTCAAACCTTTCTTTAACCATTTTTGCAGTGTGCCAGGGCCCATTATCCCACTGAAAGCTGCCATTGTTATCAGGGAATACAGTTTCCATTAAGACCCCATTCACACCTGAGCGTTTTGTAGCTTGAAGCCTGAAGCTACAAAACGCTAGAGGGGAAAAAAATCTTATTCTCAATGGACATGGTTCACATCTCCACCTCATGTCGCCTGAAGCTCAAACAAGTTCCGGACCCTTTTTTTCTCGCTCAAATTGAGCAGATTTGGGCGTTTTTCTTCTTTTAACATTGGTGACCTTTTGCCCTGCACAAAATCGCGGTAAAAATCGCGGTAAATTCGCACAATTTTCTGCTTGAAAATGCTACGCTCAGGTGTGAATGCAGCCTAAGGGGTGTACTTGGTCAGCAGCAATGTAGAGGGTAAGCGGTATGTGCCAAAGTAACATCTACATGAATGGTAGAACCCAAGGTTTCCCAGCGGAACATTGCCCAAAGCATCACACTGTCTCTTCCTATACTGCATCCTGGTGCTATCTCTTCCCCTGGTATTCAATGCACATGCACTCAGTTATCCACATGATGTAAAAAAAAAAAATCAAATTCATCAGAGCAAACCATTTTCTTCCACTGCTTCGTGGTCCAGTTCTGATGCTCATGTGCCCATTATAGGCACTGTGGACGTGGGTCAGCATGGGCACCCTAACCGGTCTGCGGATAGTCAGCCCCATGCATGACAAACTGCAATGTCTGTGTTTTTTTTTTTTTTTTTTTTTTCTGCTTTCAACACATCAACTTCAGAGACAACATGTTTACTTGCTGCCTAATGTATCCCACTGACTTTCAGCTGCCATCGTAACAAGATAATAAATGTTATTCAATTAACATGTCAGCAGTCATAAATTTATGGCTGATCGGTGTATACTCCTTAGAGGCCACAGTTTCTCGATTTGTGTATTGCTGTACTGTAATGCATCAACTACTTTTTGTTACAAGCTGTATTGTTCATGCTTTATGTGTTTCAACAAGTAAAATAAATTTGTGCCTTACACTGGTTTTCTAGAAATTTCAAATTCCTTTTGGATTGCACCAATTAGTGGTAATGCAGAGATTTATGCCCTGCCAAGCTGCCTCATATTCCACTTAACCTCCGTATTAAAAAAAAAAAAAAAAAAAAAAAAAAGTGTAATCGATGGGAACTAATGCTTATTCTTCCCAATTTTATTTCTTCCTAGATCTGTGTTCAAGCCCTTCATTTTTGTGCCCCAGGTTCAGCAGTTTGTAAGTACAGCTTCACCCGTGTTGGGCTCTGATGATCCCGTCAAATTAAATCCAAGGTTCCAGACAAGTCCAGACAGGAGGCACGAGCTTTATAAGAGGCATGAAAGCGCTCTGAGGTCTATGGAAACATTGCAGGTAGATAGAACTATCACAGTTCATAGTAGAGGCTTCTGTACACCACATGGGGCAATTTCTTTATTCAGCTCACAGATTAATTTTGAAACCAGTTTTAAGGAAGAGGGGTAATTAGTGACTTGCTAGTACTAAGCAGGAAACGGCACTGTGTAAAACAAAAAGTCTATCCTTCACTAAAAATCTTCAGGATGTGACACTTCCAGGAATGTGGGATGTTTGGTCCCTCCTGCTGGCTGTTATGTCACTACAGAACAAAGGGAAGCAGGCAGGTAAGTATTATACCTTTTTTTTTGTTTTACGCTTTTTTTTTTTTTTTTTCCCTTCAATAGTTATTTTCAAAATGTATTTGTACTTGTATATGTTTTATGCACTTTTTTTTTTTTTTTTTAGTGCACTTCACATGCATTTTCTGGGAGGAAACTTCTTTGTACCTTTTTAAAAACACATGCCTATTACATCTGTTACCAGTCAACATCTACAGGGTCCTTTTTTGAAATCACAGGGCCCTATACAACCTACTACAAAGCCAGGAGGGGGTGCGCTACGCTGTGTTGTTCTCTCACCTTCTGTCAGAAGAGCATTCATCTATACAGCATGAGACAGGATCGCTTACTGTAGATAACATTGCATTGTGTACACACACACACACACACATACATAGTTTAATTGCTGCCCCCTATCTCCTCCAAGGGCTGCCCACCTCCCGGCAGCAGAAAATATGGCTAGGGGGCAGTAATTTAAACTGGCATGTGTACAGTCCAATGCGATCTACAGTAAGAGCGATCCTGTCTCGTGCTGTATGGAGGAGCGCTCTTCTGACCGGATGGGAGAGCACAACACAACACAGCGCTGCACCTCCAGCCTCCTTGCCCTGGTCCTAAGTGCGGGTAGGGGCGGGGGAAGGAGCTTAGCGGTGGCTGGTCAGGCACAACATCCAAGACTGCCAAGCTGGGGGATAGAACTGAAATCTGGGTGGGTACAACCAGTGGCTTCTCTAGGGTTGGTGTCACCCGATGTGGAAAAACATGGCGTCACCCCCCCTCCACCAACTATAGTCTCCCCTCAATACAGACCCCCCCCCCTTCAGTACAGACACCCTTTTTAGTACATTTTCGCCCCTTCAGTACAGACCCATAATGTACCTCAGATCAGGACATGCACAGCAGGTCCCCTCCTCGTGTAGACATAAACGGAGAGGAGGGGGAGGCTGCTTCACTCTGCTTGGCTGTGTGAGACAGCCAGTGTCCTGCCCGCTATCAAGAAGTGCATCCGACAGGACACCAGGTGGAGATAGTGACATTTGATAGGCTCAGCAGGTAAGTAGGAGGAGGAAGAAGGACATGGGTCAGGCCAGGGCTGGCTGCGGCGCTGGAGGTGTTCTGGTTGTGTTGGATGAAAAAAAAAAAAAATGACAGGGCTATCCTTTAACTGCGGGAGAGTCAAGGATGGTGTCACCTGGGTACGGACTGCACACCCCCATCCCAGCATCCCCTAAATCCAGCCATGTGTGTCTCACCCAGCAACTGAAAGCCTGTGGGAGGGGGAAACCGGCTTTCAGTTGCTGGGTGAGAGACACAGAAGCATTGTTCTATCATTCTTCATTCTCTGCTCCTGTGGTCTGGGCCCCCTACCGGAGGATCGGTGGTCCCCCCTCCCCCTCATCAGCATCCCTGACCATCATTCCCAGAGAAAATTAACAGTAGATGTCACATCTGTCATGGTTAAGAAGAAGTTATAAAAAGAAAAATACCTGGTGAATTTTTCAAAATGGACAGTTCTGAGGTGTACTTTTGTGTAATGTAAGGGCTGTAGTGCTTTCAGAAACGTACACAATATGTGTATACTATGGGTCAAGAATCAGTAAGGTGCAATATATTAATAAAAAAATTTCCACTTTTGTAGATTTTTGTTAAGGTGAGTTCTTTTTTTTTTTTTCATTGCAGGTTAAGGAGTTGTTGAAAAAAATTAAAAACTTAGAAAAACAGAAACTGGAAGAGGTAGACTTATTGCTACAGAATGGAATTAATGATACTTCTGCTGTAGCTTTACTGTTTTCCAAATGCGTGGAGGAAGAAATGAAGATCTATGAGTGATTGCAGCATGACACTTTGCAGAATTAAATATTATTAAATAGAGTTATCAGCAAATTCATGTAAAACAGGTTTGTAAATCTGAATAGGATACAATAAAATTTGCTTTGCCATCTGTCACTACTGTAAACATACAGTATACTGTATACATACAGCCCTGTGACTTGCACACTAATGGGAAGGCTTTCTACAAAATATTGTAGTGTGTCTGTGGAATTTTGTGGCCATTAAACTAGAAAAAATAGTGGTATCGAGTACTGGTGATAGACGAAAAGACTTCTCGCAATCCCATGTTCCAAATCCTCCCACAGGTGTTCCCTAGGGTTAAGGTCAGGGGTGTCTGTGCAGGCCATTTGAGTTCCTCCACACCAAATATCTCAAGTCATAGTGCCATTGGCTATTTTGGAGCAGCTACTTACCCTTTTTTAATTTTTTTCTTTAACAGGGAAATATCAATAAGGTGTGTAAAAACTGTACATGTAATCACTAAGGGTCGGTTCCGCTGCACAGGAACCCCCACTGTCCTGTGCAACAGAACACAGGAAAAAGTAGCACATGCACTACTTTTAAAAATGCACTGCTCCAAATCGCATGGTACTGTAGTATCATGCAATTTGGTGTCTGCAAACGCACTGCATTTGGGTGCCATTAAAATTACATTAGCACCTGCATCCAGATCGTGGTGGCAGTGCGGGTCAAAAAACGCACACAGAATGTGCCTTTGTCGCACAACATTCTGGTGTGAACCTGCCCTAAGGCCTCATTCACGCTGGCACTGTAATACTTTCATTTAGAGGACATTTTCTAAATGCATGTATTGATTTTTCAAAGAAGACCACTCACAACGCGTGCCTAGCTGCGCTGAAAGAAAATATAATTCTATGCAAGAAGGTTCTGATTAGATGCTCTGAACATGGATAATTCTGTTATAAGGCAGTGACCTTTAAAAATGTAGGAAAAAAGTGATCGGGGGAGGCTTAAAAGTTGTTTATACTTCCCAGATGACTTTGGCTGCATTTCGAAAAGCACACAGTAGTGCTGTTGTTAATAAGGCCTAAATATATTTTTCAATATGTTGCATTATGCTTTTTTTGTAAAATCTATTTATTTTTTTTCACTGAGAGATACAGGAATGTTAGGACATTCTTAAACGGTCAAATCATACTGCTGTATTCAGGAGGTTGGGACACTGGCAACAAAAACAAGCCAGCCATCTACAACCCCAATTCCAAAAAAGTTGGGATACTGTGCATAAAAACATTTTTTGCACATTTCATAAATCCATGTTTTATTTACAATAGAAAACATATCAAATGTTTAAACTGAGCAAGTTTACAATCTTCAGAAAAAAAAATAAGGTAATTTTTTAAATTGATGGCTGTAACGCCTCAAAGTGGGGACAGGGCCATATTTACCACAGTGTAGCGTCTCCTCTTTGTTTTAACATTGTGAATGTCTAGGAATTGAGCAGACCAGTTGCTGGAGTTTTAGGAGAGGGATGTTGTTCAATTCTTGCCTGATAAAGCATTCTACCTGCTTAACAACCCTGGGTCTTCTTTGTTGTACTTTCTTTTCTTTTTTTTTTAAGATGTGCAAAATATTTTCAATTGGTGAAAGGTCAGGACTGCAGGCAGGCTAGTTAAGCACCTGAACTCTTCTATTATGAAGCAATGATGTTGTCATAGCTGAAGTATGCGGTTTAGCACTGTCCTACTGAAATATGTAAAGCCTTCTTTGAAAAATATGTTGTCTGGATGGGAGCATATACTGCTCTAAAACCTGGATATAGCTTTCAGCATTGAAGGTACCGGTCTAGATGTGCAAGCAGCATGGTCCATACACACTAATGCACCCCCATACCATCAGAGATGCAGGATTTTGCTGATAATAAGCCAGAAGATCCCTCTGCGCTTTAGTCCGGAGCCAGCTGCTCCTGCCCCCTCCACAGCCCTATGCTCCAGTAAGAATGACAGTCACTGGCTCTCTGCTTACTGAAGACCGAGAAATGAGAAACCAGTGCTGTTTGATTGCTCAGTTCTCAGTATAGAGCTGGCAGAGGACAGCTGCAGGTATGTATGTATGTTTGTTTGTTTTTTTTTGTCAATCTGCACTTCTCTTAAGTAGCGGGTCTGTATGGATTAATTTTGGACAATAATGATATTGTTTAGTGTCAGTTAAGGTGATCACCAACTGTAGAAAAGGGTAGGCAGAGATGAGAATATATAATAAAAAACCAACATGGAAGATCCTCTGGACCAGCGGGATGAGAAAGGAATTCCTTCATCCAACACCCATTGGTGTTTTATGGGTGTGGTAGCCACGCTGCCACCTTGCTCAACCAGTTGTCTAACATACCTCCCAGAATCCTCCACCAAGGAGCGAGGGGCAATAATTTTAGCGCTAGAAATTGATGATAGGAAAGAGGAAGGCATCTTGGGAGACTTACTCAGAAGACAAGTTTGGTCATAGAAGAGGTACTATCGTCAAGTATTAAGGATACTGCAGGAAATCTGCAGCAGGACAACAGTAAGACCTGCCTGCTGACCCTCCAGAGAAGGGACCTTCCAATGATGTAGACTTTGATTTTGCAAGGAAGAAAGGAGGAACACTCACCTGTAGAACCTTCACTGTTCAAACAAGGAAACCTCACAGAGGGATCTGAAGATGATCTCTTTTCTGAGGAAAAGACAGTGTGGTAATGAATGACACAGTCACACTGTCCATTGTAGGAAGTATGTCACCCAATTTTGTTACAGGAAACCACCAACAGAGGGATCCTTCAGTGACTCCGGAACTGTCTGTTCCAGAGAAATAGACTTATGGAGTTGGCAAGAGGCTATGTCTTTTAGGGTAGTCCACCCAGGTTAGGCGAAAAGGACTTTCTGAACTTGTTGGGCAGAAGAGCCCAACTTGGTGTCATGCCCAAATTCCAGACTCCCAAGCTCAGAGGGAGAGACTGAAAAAGAACTGAGAGACTGCATGCGATGGGAGAATCTCCAATAATTTCTCAAACCCCCCAGGGGTAAATGGGAAGACTGTGCTACACACTATAAGAGGTAAAAAGTCAGAGAGTAAACTTTATAGCGAGGATTTGAGCCAGGCAGTTCCACCAATTTGTATCTAGACACGTGTTACAGACAATAGGACCCTCAGCATAAACTGAGAAAATCTAGGCAACTCACTCTTCAGGGGAGGTCTACTGAGTGTTCCTCAATGGGGATGCTAAGTAATGTCAATAAAGTGGACTAAATGGTCAATGCTGCGATTGACCTTGTAGTAAAAGAGCTCTCTCAGGGAAGGGATAATGCCATGGAGAATTAAGCATCATAAGGGGAGCAACCATCTGCGACTTAAAAAAAAGCTACCATTCACAAAGATGCGCTTTTACCAGAAATCAAAAGGTGTGAGGAACCCAAATAAATCTAGGAAGATGCACAATGGGAAGCTGCTGAAGAAGATGCCTGATTCAAGAGTCTATACAGGGGAAAGCCTGAGCATCCAAACTGTAAAAAGGTTAGTTACCAAGGGACCTAGTAGGATGAACAAATAGGTCCCCACTTACAAACATGGGGGTGCACCTTCATGCAGATAAGACAGAGGGCTTCTGGCTTTGAGAGGAAAGTCGATAGTGGTTGCTTATGAGGTACTACTGCAGTAATAAAGGTTGAGGTTCCATCTACTCTGCATTGAGACAGGCACTCTGTCTGACTCCCAGTAGTATTGGGAATGACCTTGTCGAGTGCAGCTCATGAGATGCCTTTACTTAAAGGGCAAGTGAATCAGATGTTCCTTGGGTGTATCCTTGATGTCCAAGGCATGTAGCCAAACTGCCCTATGCATATGAACAGACATCACTTTTATGCAATAGATGAGCTTAGATACCTGTAAAAGGCCATCACATCTGAAACACAGGGCTCTAGACATTTGTTCCAAGAGCACCAGGACACAAGGGTTTACTTTGAAGGGGTCCACGTTAAAATATTTTAACCATAATAACATGGATTCACAAATCAAATTCACTGCCTACATCACTGCTTCAATTAATTCAATTGTTCAGGGGTATGTTTAACTGGACAGGACTAGAGTGTCTACACAGTGGGCAGAGACCACTTGGCAATAAATTCTCTTTCAAAGGGAAACAGCTTCTTGACATTGTCAAGAAGGTCCACGTTTCTATAGGTTGGTTTCAGTCCTCAAATCGGAAAACGCCTCAAATCTGAGTCCTATGAAATTTGTTCAGTCTCTTCAGGAGTAGACTGAGGATACAGAAGTAGAGATGGTAAAAAAGGGGCTTTAGACACAGGGATGGAGGGTCAGAGTTAAGGCCCATACATACAATCTGACTTTTTGACAACAAACATGCAAATTAGCTGTTTTAAGGCAACATCCGACTGTGTGTACACTCCATTGGACAAACTTTTTCAGTTTTCATCTGACTTTTGTTGGCTGTTTGAACGGACAAACTTTCTGGCAACAAACGTCCGATGGAGCAAAGTCCGATCATGTGTACAGAAAACCATAGGGCTTTTGTACAAAGTACAAACACGCATGATCAGAATCAATACAAAATATAAGACAACAATACAGAAGTTGACCAAAGGTGGCGGCAAAGAGCAGAAAAATCACGTGATTTGGTAAAAGTTGGCTGAAAAAGGCCTGCCGTGTGTATGCAATACAAGTTCACGGCCGACACCCTTTGTACAAAAATCCACGGGAAAGTTTGTACAAAGTCCAATCGTGTGTATGAGGCTTTAGAGTTTGTTGTGAATATTGGCAGAGTGGGGTTTAGATCCTCAGAGCAGATTGCGCCATTAAATGTGCACAAAACAGAATACCTTATAACAGAGAATCTTAAGTGAACAAAACAGGCCTTGTGGTTTCAGCCCCACCCCACAGGAGTTGTAGAAGACACTGATGAGTGCAGACCTGTGGGAGCTCTCAGTCACACTAGAGGCTGTGCCACAAGTTTGGATCTGGAGATCAATGTGCAGCTCAAACTAAATACAAAGGTCCAGAAAGTGCCACAATGCAGAGCCCAGTGCCCATATGTCACATTCCAGGCTAGCCCTGCAATCTTCTGTCCAGCAGGGTCTGGGTTATTAATCAGCTACTGTGTTCAACACCTCTTGCAGGCAAGTGTTTGTGACACATACCGGTTTTAGGTTTTCAAACTTATTTATGAAAGTTGAAATTTCCTATAATTTTCAGGCTTTGTAATATTTACCAATGATCTCAAGATGTTTTCTGTCATGGTTATTTCCTGCACTATGCACAATTGATGTGAATGGTACAAAATAGTAATCTGCAGAGTTCATGTAATTGTGCATATCAGTGCTTCATTTAAAAACACAAACAATCAAGTAAAATAATCCAACTGTATTTTTATTAGAGGGAGCTCTTGGGTGAAAACAAGCACAAGCCAGGCTGAATGTGTATGAAGATTTTGTTGCATATGCAAATATTGCAGCTTTTTTCTGGGGTCAATCGTAAATAAATCACACTGGCCATAATATATGTAATGGTTCTTGTGTTTGTACAAAATGATTGAAAGCATGGTATCATACTTTAGAGTTCAACATCAGTCATCTTTAGTGGTAGATGTTTTACATTTCTTTAGCAAACAGTTATAGACAGTATAATATTTTTTAAGTACTGTAAGTGATCAATGTGCTTATATTCAAACTCCTTTAAACAGTCATAAAAGCATCCTGTAAACTTGTATCTCCTCTGGTGCTAGTCAGGTGGTCTTGATCAGTCAGCAACTCTGCCTGACCTCTGGTTAGCTCTGCTAATTCATTGCTCCCCAAGCCTATTTGGCTAGGACCATGTGACCAGTACTTCAAAGAAAATTCCATGTTCCCTGGCACTGTAAACAATTAATTTGGACAAAACTAATTCTTTGCATGCCAGATAAGACTGACTGCTGGTTAGGCTGTAATATACTGTAGTAGCTTGTCTTTGTAAAGTAAGCAGCTCTGTGTTCTGGCAGAGGTACCAGAGACTTACGTGGACCCTAAAGAGTCGCCCAAACCACATATCCACAATTTAGGTGGTGCCTTTTTTTTTAAAATTTTAAAATCGGTGAATACAAGGCTTCTTCTGGCTGTTCGTGATGGAGATTGTGATATGATCCACCCATCTAGCCACCTCAGCCAACCAGAGGAAGCCTTGCATTCACTGATAAAAATGCATGGCTTCTACTAAAGCCTGAATAGCAGGTTGAAGGGGGAAGAGGAAAAAAAAAAAGTCTCAGAGCTGCTGTACCAATGATCTAATGTTAGTACAGCAATCTCCCCTGCTTTTGTGTCCTCTCTTCCCGCCCCCCGCCAAAACACACAGCTCAGCTTCTGGTTTTCCAACATGCTCAGCCAGCTTCTATTAGACCGGCTGACATACACGTGGGCCAAATGTCGGACAGTTTTTATTGAACCATTCTGTTGGACCGGCTGACATACGCCCTTTCACACTGAGGCGCTTCTAAACTGCCAGTAAAACACTGAGCACGGACCTTTCCATTCATTTCAATGGAGAGAGGTTTTTTTTTTTCACCGCCCTGCCAGCACACTGCCCCAGTGTGAATGCATTAATTGATTTTAATGGAAATAGGTTTTCGTGAGCTTTTAAGACGCTTTTTTTTTTACGAATGAAAGGGGTCACACACGAGGCGAATGTTGGCCAGTATTTATTGAACCAGCCGATGTCTCCCGACATTCGGCCAGTGTTTACTAGACATAAATGGCTGAGATGCAGTGACTTTTTATTTACCAGTAGAAAGAAAGTCACTGATACTGCTGCTAGAAAACAGCCCTGCTTACTGTACATAATGCAAACTACTAGAGTAGGTTTCAGTCTACGTAGTGGTTGGTTCATTCTGGCATGGAAATAATTCATTTGGGTGTTTGAGATTTCGTCATATTGGTAGAAGAGTGGCTGAAGCCACCCAGGAATGCTCTAAACCCGGGCCAATCTTAAAATCAAAACTAAAACATAACTATTGTACAATTATTGGGTACCATCTAATAACTAGTTGAACATTAATGCATTAAAGTTCTGAAGTAGAATTTATATTTACTTGCTACCTTTTTATGTCACAATAAAATCATATGGCTTCATTTGGCACTTCTTGTTGTGTATGAATTTGCATAAGAGTTTGCCATTGAGTCAGGAAAATGAAATGCATAAGCATCAAACTGTCTTAACTAAAGCAATAAAGTTCTAAAGGTTTAAGATTTTTTACTTTAATGCATTCTCTACATTAAAAGGTAAAAAAAAAAAAAAAAAAAAACTTGTTATTAGGATCCCTCATATATAGGGCTACGCCAGTGCCACATCCTTATATTATTTTCCACAGCGCTGGATGGAGATCTGGATTAGGCAAGTATAAGGTGATCCTAATATCATAACTCCCCAGAAAAAAGAAGGTCAGACTTTAATGGCACAGAAAGGAGCACATGTGGTACAAGTCACAAATACTTGAAAAATTCTATATGATACCTTGTGTGCTCCTATTCTGTGCCGTCATGGCCGTCCTCTTATTGAGGTTTAGAGATTGTTAGGATCCCTCCAGCCCCTCCCGTTATGCTCATCTGAGCCCTATGTCAATCCAGCGCTGTACCTGAAAGCTGCATCTTTCTCTGCTTGCTCTCTCCTCACAGGACAGAGAGGAAGCAGTGGGAGACATTTTCACCTGCTGCTGTCAATCAAATCCTGTGAAAAGGGAGGGCGGGGCTGAACCACGCTGTCTGTGTCTGCACAGACAAAGCCACTGGTCTCAATTTGACAGCCATGCAGCTGCATGTCGCCAAACACAGACAGTGTGCATCCCAGGACACACGGCTGCCAAAATGTCCATGCAGCCGCTACGTCTCAATAGACATGAATGGGAATACCTGGCATGTGGAGGCACAGAAAACATGTGCATCCCACGCAGGCAAAGATGGCCCTTCGCAGAGTCGTACCCTTAAGTACTCCCGTGTTAATGAGATATAAGGGAATTTGTTAACATAGCCATTATACTCATTGTTTAAAATATGTACAATTTTAAACAACACTTGTATAGAAAACTAAACATAATATATTACATTTGTTAATAAATATATTCAGATTATGTACAAAATATTTTATAGCAGCACTGTGTAGTTATTATAAGTACATGAAGGGAGGGTAGCCAATGCTTTACCTTGGGGGGGGGGAGACACACAAAAAGCAACTGTCCAGACTGGTCAGCTAAGCGCCTGTGCCAATGGGCTTTGGTTTTCTTCAAATGTGTCTGTATTCTTATACAAGTCCAAGGGAATGCAAAATCCACTTTGAAGAAAGTCAAATACACATGTTCATAAATGCTGAATGATCACAGAAGACTCTCACATTGACCAGCCTGTCAGCCCTGGCCCTGGTCCTAAGGGTGACAACAAAATGGAGAATGTTGCTTCACATCTGCAAATGGTCATCTCATGTTTATGGCCACTTAAATGCAGAGATTTATGTGATACAGCATTTGTGTTATATTTTTCGTTTGACACTGAAAAACAGAAGAGCTCTAACTTGTAAAGGAAAACGTAAAACATTTATCAAATGCCACATGTGATACTGCAAATACAGTTGTAGATTTCTGTATAGCAGGCAGCAATCCTGCCACACAAGCGTTGACACCAGAGCAATTAGCCATAATGAGAATCTGTTTTCAGTTAGTTTGAGCATTGAGTTATTTTGACAAACAAACTTCTCGGAGAGTAACAGTAAAGCGCAGTTGTTAATACAACAATATGACTACTCCATGTGCATTTACAAACTAACAATGTGCAATGTTTTAAAAACCTTACATGTTTAAAGTTGCAAATCACAAGATCTCTAAAAACATACATTCAAAAACAAGGTATTCTCTTTAACTAAGCTTTAAATTCCCAAAAGACACCATTAGGGTCCATGCACACTGGGCTTAAACAAAAAAAGAAAAAAAGCGTTTTTTTCATGAAAATTAACATTTTGCCTGTAAAAGCAGCATAATGCTATCCTATGCCCATGCACATTAGGATGTTTGGAAGCAGACAAAAAAAAAACCTTCTGGTTTGTGGTTTTAGAGGTGTTTTCTGGCAGAAAAAAAAATGCTAAACGCCTGTACAAAATTCACTATATAGGCATTTTTTCCTGCCAAAAAGAATTGGTGTGCATGGACCCTTATGCCATGCAACATACGAATTTACATAGGTGCCTTGCATGGCTAAACAGCTCCACTCAACATAACCAACAGACACATATTTAAAAGAATATACAGCAGCCAGAGGTGAAGGATGTACACAGTTTACTGCTGGTTACACACTCCTGAGGGGCCGATTTATAAATCATCGTTATGGCTTAACTAGGCTCATAACATTTCTTTAAGGCCGGGTTCACACTAGTGCAAATTGGATGAGGTTTTTCCCATATCTAATTTGCATGAAATGAGAGTGTGCCGGCTCTCAATGTAGACGGTTCACACATCTCTGTGGTGGCCGCAGAGCGAATTGCACAGGGGTCCTTAGCATCTTTGGCTCCGTTTCAGGTCTGAATTTAGGCAAAAATTCAGGCCCCAATTTGTCCCTGAAATGGAGAACAGGGAACACCGAACCCCTGCTGTTAGTTCACCAAGTGTGAACCCAGCCTTCAAGTAAAAATTCCAGCATTTTTTTTTTTTTAATCAAGCACAGAACTGTGCTTTACAAAATAGCTTGCTGTGTCCCTTGCTTTGGAACTCTGAAGCAAAGTCCCATTCATTTTGAATCCATAAAAAAAAAAAAAGTCTGCAACAGGAAACCTATTACATGACTGGCTAGTCATGTGACAGGGCTTTCCTATCCTGAACTGTTCTCTGCAGTGGCATGCAGAAAACACACTGCAGGCCCCTCATCACACTCGGCATTTTATGAATGAAATACAAAATGGAGGTGTACTGTGGAGTAGTCCATGTTTGCAGATAGTACCAACTGTTCTATATTATAAATAAGGACCCAAGTCATCTGACAGCAGTTCAAAGATAAAAAACAAAAATATGATGATAAATATTATATATATATATATATATATATATATATATATATATATATATATAGTTTGCTGCAGTGAAACGTGAGGCTCAATTCACCAAGCAATGTCTTAGGCCCCTTCCACACTGAAGCGGTGGGTGGGTTGGCAAAATTCGCTGCACTATTTGGCCGCTAGCAGGGCACTTTTACCCCCTTGCTAGCGAGTAAGGGTTAAAACCACCGCAAAGTGCTGCTGCTGCCCCTGATTTCAATGGGCAGGAGCGGTGCATACACCACTCCCAAGATGCTGCTAGCAGGATATTTTTAGCGTCCTGCTAGGGCTTTCACATTGGAGAGACAGCAGCGTCTCATTCAGGGTGCTTTGCAGGCGCTAGTTTTAGCGTTAAAGCCCCTGCAAAGACAAGGAAAACAGAACTGCTGGATATTTGTGAGCACTGTAATGCAAATGAATGTAAAGCAATGATTGTAGAAAAAAAGATCCCCCTATGTGTGCCCAGCCTGCAATTATCAGAAGTAGCTCGGGACAAGCAAAAAATAATGCACTATGTTGTCCCCTTCCCATGGTAATCTAGGCTCAGTGGGGACAAACAACATGATGCTCTATAGGGCAAAGCAGTAATTGGTGCTGTCCTATTTATTCTGCAGCCCTCTCCTCTTATTTCAAAGAAACAAAAATGAGGTTGAGGCAGCCAAGTGAACAAGTCCTACAAATGACTAAACATATGTGAATAGTCCACCAAGCTACTCGGGGAAAGTGTAAGCACCAAGGTTGGGGAATCCTCACCATATGGCAGAGGTAACCAAATTAATAATGAAAAATGTACCCCTACATTTAATTAAATGTTGACATTTGGGTATGTTGTATGTACAGTGCTAGCAGTGTTTAGCTTTGTTACTCATCACAAATTTTTTTTTTCTTCCGTTAAATCCCCCCAAAAAATAAATAAAAAATAGAAAAATCGCAAGGGTTTCATGGTGCTTCAAAGCCATAACCCACCCAACAATGACAATTCAGTGTTAGATGGATTACTGTGACAAAGAACAGACCAAAAGCTCCAGTGGCAAAAATGAATGGCTTTAGAGCATGGTTAGTGCCATTTCCAATTATGAAAGCAGCAGACCAACTCCAACCTCTTGGTTTCTACCATAGGAGTAAATGAAGAGTTTGTATTAGATACAAGAGGAGCAGGAACTCCAGGTAGCAGATTTTACCCCTAGGTGAGCAATAACTGTGGAGTTGACATTAAAAATGAAGGGGCGCAAAATCTTGGGCAGCTCTGCATTGCAGCCAATACGCTTCCAGGTTTTATTGGCACAGCTTAACGGAACAAGCTAAAGTTAGAAGCTGAATGGCTACTATGCAGAGCTACACCAGAGATTTTGCACTCTCCAGTTTTAGTAAATCAACCCCTGTGTGCTTTTTCATATTGGTTCTCTGCAGCAGGGACTTGAGCACACATACGGTGTAAGCAGAGCTGCAAACTAGTTCTGTGGCCTTTCCCACAGTGATCACAATACTTTTAACAGTGCCAGGTTTACCAAGGCTTTAAACAGCCAACACTGATGATTTTGCATAGCTATAAACACAAACACGTCAGCGTGCTTATGTTAATGGTGTCTTCAGAAATGTTAGATACAAGTATTAAGACACACAATATCCAAGACAATGGAAACAAGTACACAAAACTGCAGATGTGTCATCTTCTCTGGTATGGGACACGTCTTGTTTTCAGCATGCGGTAGTAGAGGTTTTCATCTCGAAATTCATATTCGTCTGTGATATGCTGAATGATGCCTCCTTTCAGCAGTCTCTCTCCATACTTAACTGCTTCGCCACGATCGGAAGATAGTCCCACTTCGACAAGCCAGCTCACCAAATCCGAGCCCCAGAAGATTATAGCGGAATTCCTGGCACCACACCTGTGTGTCAAAGGAATGATTCACCCAAATGCTCTGTAACTCTTGTGCCAGGGCTGTGATTGGCAGCAGGTAAAGAAAAATAAGAGGGAAAATAGGATAGCATGATATAGGCAGGTTAGATCAGTACAGGGTCATAGAACATTAGAAGCCAGTAAGGGGGAGTGGGAAGATCATGAACTAAAAATACATTTGTGTATAAGCTGTAGGAGCCAACTGGAATAGTCTACTATTTGGAAAGAACATATTGATGTAGGATTTGGGAGAAGTGCATTATTATTATTATTATTAATGGGCATGTAACAGTTCCAATTCAAAGTTTAGAAAAATGTGTGATTATTTCCATGAAATACCACAACACCCCTAAGCTCCTAATTGTCAGATACCCATACAAATTTAGTTTTGCATCGGTTCATGGCCACATCTGACCATGTCTGCAGCAAGGAATAAAAAAAACAAGTCTAATGATGCAGTGGGAGCCTTCACTGTTTTGCTCTACATAATAGTTTAGTAGTGACCATAAATACATAGACCAGAAGGGTTTCTGATCCCAGAGAGCTTCCAAATGGCACATTTGTAATTCTACTGCAACAAATATAAAGTAGAATTAGCCTTAAACCTTAGCCCCCTACTTCTAACACCTATGCCAGCAAACGTGTAATGCCTTGTACACATGCAGGAAAAAAAAAACGAAAAAAAAAAAAACTTACAGCTCCGGTCGAGAGCCACTGTAACTATGCAAGGTTAGTCCAGCGATCTCCCCCACTGAGCTGTTGTGTGCTGACAGGGGGGACACCCCCCATAGAGCCCTGCCATTGGCTGAGAGTGCTGGTCGGGTTTTCAAGCATGCACGTCTGACATACACACAGTCAGAATGTCGACCGGTATTCTGCCCGTCTGTACGGGGCTTAATAAAAGATGTATATACACTTCTCCATTTTCAGGCCACTCCAGTTTGGTCACATGATCTGGTTCCCCTATGTCAGCCAGCACCATTTCAGGAAAGAGGAGGAAGCACCAGCAAAGGATGGACCATTAATGCCTATGAGTGAGTTCACCTCGCCAGGCTATACCAGCCATTGTTGGAACAGACTCTCCTCTCACCTGTAGGAGCCAATGGCTGACACTGGGGAGATCCCATGACCAGACCGGATCGAGATTAAAATAGTAGATGAAAGCAGCATCTCCATGCCAGAATGGATACCGGAAGATGTGGCTTGGCTCAGTTGCCCCTATAGCAAGCTGCTATAGGGGCACTCAACAGGAGGGGGGCCAGAAGCACCGAAGAGAGATCCAAGAAGAGGAGGATCTGGGCCGCTTTGTGCAGAACCACTTCACAGAGCAGGCAAGTATAACATGTTTTTAACAAAAAAAAAAACAAGACTTTACTATCACTTTAGGGTGTTTCCAGTGAAGGGTGCTGTTAATGCTACAGCATATATTAACATTTTAAACAACGGTTTACTTCTAACCATTGTGGAAAAAGTTTGGGGGAAGGCTGCTTTTTTGTTTCAATGTGGCCTTATGGCTGAATCTGCAAGAACACACTCCAAAATCCTGTGAAGCCTTCCTAGAAGAGCGGAGGCTGCTCTACATCAATGTCCAAAAAATTTTCTGACCTTCTTCAACTAAAGCCTTATATTGAGCTTTAGGAGCTTGAAAGGGTGTGCATGTCCTCTCTCTCATCTGTGTTGTCAATCGATAATTACAGACTGTTAAGAGAAATGTAGTAAAATAGCTCAGCAAATGTGCTGAAAAAAATGGACTAAACTGCACCACTTACTGATTGTAAATGTGAAATATTAATTTGTAATATATATAGATTTATAATATTTATTATAGGTTTGCCTGACTAGGAAAAAAAAAACCTGATCATGGAAGAGAATGGCCGAGACACATTTTGGCCACATAGGAGTCAGCCATTTAGCTTACAAAAGCTTTGATTTCTAAATGATTTCACCAGACTACCTAATTATTACACTCATGGGCCTTAATGTGATATGGCTCTGTGGACAAATAGAACAAGATTTACATGTAGTGCAAATTAAACTGCAAACTGTTACAGTCAGGAAAGCAAACAAACAGAAATGAAGGAAGCACGGAAAAAATGGCAAGGAAAGGGATGAAAACAGACTTGCTACAAAAGCAACATGCATTAGCAAAAATGAGTAAAAACACTTTTGTCCACCTGGGGCATTATTACTATTTGGTATGTACCACTGTATACATTTTAAAAGGGGTTATAAACCCTCGTGTTTTTTCACCTTAATGCATCTTCTGATACTGTCCAGCCCCCCGTTTACTCACCTGAGGCCGTTCGTTTCCTCGGCTGAGACGCGCTCTTCCTCTGTGCCCATTGTCTCAGCTCTTTATTGGATAGATTTATAGCAGCGCAGCCATTGGCTCCTGCTGCTGTCAATCAAATCCAATGACGCAGGGCCGAGTCACGCTTCTGTGCGAATACACACGGAAGCAGGACTCGGGAGCGTGCCCGCACGGATGTCCACCAAGGAGAGTGTTTCTCCAAAGTGGACCCCTGTTTCAGGGAAGAGCTACCAGCTCTGCCAGGAGACCCCAGAAGAGGACGATTGGGGCCACTTTGTGCAAAACAAACTGCACAGTGGAGGCAAGTATGACATGTTTGTTATTTATTTTTTATTTTTTTTAAACAAGGGTTTACAACCCCTTTAAAAGGTGACCCTGGGAGGAAATAAGAGGGAAATCACTGGCGACTTTCTTTTTAAAAGTCGCAGGCCCCAGATTTTACTCTGGGGCCTGATGTAAAATATTCTTCCTAGTTAGTCACTGCCCCAAAACACTATGCAGGATGGGAGTTAAAGTGATACTAAACACATATATTTAATTTACGTTGTCTCTACTATTTCTGTATGTGGATGATGGCACTGTATTTTTCTTAATCGATTTACAGCTGTCATATGACCCAGATCTTTCCCAGACTGTCTGCAGGGAAACATAAGCAGGAGGAGCTTCTAGTCCTCTGCCGCTGGTCACGTTAAAAAAATTAATAAATAAATAAAAACAGCCATTGGAATACAGGAGTAGAAATAAATACATAATATCATAAAACGGGTTTAAATGGTCACCTAAATATATATTTGAAATCAAATCTTTATTATTTTGTGGAAATAACATGGTGTAGGCGGATTTCTGCCAGTCACACCCCTCCAGGCTGTGTCTAATACCGCGTACACACGAGCGGAATGTCCGACAGAAAAAGTCGGACGGAAGCTTTTCATCGTACAGTCTAAGAAATAGAATGAATAGGTTATGGCGCTAAACCCACCATTTGTATAAATATATGAATGTGCTCGTAGTGACCTTTCTCCAAACTTAGTGGTATTATATGGGCTAATTGAATCCTGTAGGAATTAAAGTGCTAACTCTGTTTAGTTTCAAAAATGAAAAATATATGTGATCGGCGTTTAAAACAACATATGAGTGCCATATAACGAGTCAAACTGCAAAAAATTCATATGAGAAGTGTTCATATGGATCATAGTAGATACTGAATCCTTATATAAAAAAGAAAAAATTTTCAAAACCACATAAAGTCACTAAATATGTCCTTCAGTGATATCCTGATTATCCGTGATCCAGGATAAAAAGTGATCTAAGTGATTTAAACAAGACCTTCGTTTATTAGATTAGAAAACTACTCACATTTAGCAGTAAAAACAAATGCATATAATCTCCGCCGGCCGTCTCTGTCTATGGAAAGGGTGCACGCAATGTGGCCACGCCCTACGCGTTTCGTCAGAGTGACTCCAGAAGACGTCTATAACACCAATATTGGATACGTGTAGCGTGTTTCCATGCGTTTCCATGTGACTGTTTTTTGAATTGAAGATTGACTTAATTCTTTTGCACTTTCTTTGCACTGATCACTTTTTATCCTGGATCACGGATAATCAGGATATCACTGAAGGACATATTTAGTGACTTTATGTGGTTTTGAAAATTTTTCTTTTTTATATAAGGATTCAGTATCTACTATGATCCATATGAACACTTCTCATATGAATTTTTTGGAGTTTGACTCATTGTTATATCGCACTCATATGTTGTTTTAAATGCCAATCACATATATTTTTCATTTTTGAAACTAAACAGAGTTAGTACGCATTTGCACTTTAATTCCTACAGGATTCAATTAGCACTTATAATACCACTAAGTTTGGAGAAAGGTCACTACGAGCACATTTATATATTTATACATATGGTGGGTTTAGCGCCATAACCTATTCATTCTATTTCTTAAACTTTACCTCCCCTCCTAAATTAGGAGGTGGAGGTTCCAGGTAAAGGCAGCTCTAACCCCGTAGACATTTTTCACCACGTTTTGTTTTGCTTTGCGTTTTGTTTTTCACACACATAGGGTGAGTAGTCCGTAGCGCGACTATCTATTTATTTATACATCGTACATTCTGATCGTGTGTATGCCTCATCTGACTTTTTTTTCTGAAAATTCTGACATACTTAGAAAGAGAACATGTTCTAAATTTTTCTGACGGAACCAATTCCTAATCCGGAAAACTGCTCTTTATGCTGTTCCGACGGACCAAAAACGACGCATGCTCTGAAGCAAGTACGAGACAGAAGCTATTGGCTACTGGCTATTGAACTTACTTTTTCTAGTCCTGTCGTACGTCACCGCGTTCTTGACGGTCGGACTTTGGTGTGATTGAGTGTACGCAAGACAGTTTCAGAGGAATTCTGTCGGAAAAACCTTCAGAGTTTATTCCGACAAGAAAACCGGTTGTATGCACAGGGCATTAGAATAAGAGGGAGGTGAAAGTGATTGTAAAGGCAGAAGGTTTTTTTTTTTTATTAATGCATTCTATGCTTTAAGACAGGGGTGCCCAACCAGTGGCCTGGGGGCTACATGTGGCCCACGGAGCCCTCTGATGTGGCCCAAGACCTCCTGCTCTGGGATGGTGGGTTGGCAACCCCAGATTGTGGGTTACCAACCCGCCATCCCAGAGCATCAGTGTTGTGAATAAATTCACTGGTAAAAAAAGACGATGCTTCCTGTATAGTGCAAACTCCTATCACAGGTGGAGTGATACCAAATGCGATCTGCCTGGGACAACAGCTGGCGATACCTGAATGGAAAACTGTTATTAAAAGGTATGTTTATTACTTAAATCAGTGTATATATGGGCATATCTGTTCTGCAATGGTTACTGGGCTGCTTTCAAACTGATATGCAGGTGCAGAGCAGAACACCTGCGTGTTACCTGCACTGAGCCATAGACTTCAGTTATTACCGTTACTGTTATTACCTGCAAGTTTAGTGCGCTTTCAGAAAGTGCACCACACCTGCAGGATTTAATAGAAGTCTAAGGCAAAGTACAGCTAACCTGTAGGAAAGCCACAGGTGCACTTGTTTGTACCCTTTATGTGGGTAAACCACAGCGCATCAGTGTGAAAACAGCCTTAGGCCCTATTGACACCATGGGTCTGACCCTCCATTCACCTCTGTTGAGCTGCAGATATAAAAATACTTCTGGCCATTTAAACCCCACCTACCTCCAATCCGATTCGTTCCCTTCTATCTGGGAAGATGGGATCCAAGGGCCAAAAGAGGAGAGTGGTTTGTATCCGCGTCTGCTCTGCATAGGCAGAGTAGACATGGAACGGTCATCCTTCTGCTTCACTCATTGTGGCCCAAGACCGGTTTCCAAGCCGCTTAAGTGGCCCTCACTCTTCAAAAGTTTGAGCACCCCTGCTTTAAGATAAATAGCCTTCTGTGTGCAGCAGACCCCCTAATGCCCCGTACACATGAGCGGAATTTCTGACAGAAAAAGTCTGACGGGAGCTTTTCATTGTATATTCCAATCGTGTGTATGCCCCATTGGACTTTTTACATCGTAAATTCTGATGGACCTAGAAAGAGAACATGTTCTATATTTTTCCGACTGAACCAATTCCTAGCGGGAAAAACGCTCGTCTGTATACTGTTCCAACATACCAAAAACTACGCCTGAGCAAGTGCGAAACGGAAGCTATTGGCTACTGAACTTCCGTTTTTTAGTCCCGTTGTACGTGTTGTACGTCACCGCGTTCTTGACGGTCGGACTTTGGTGTGACTGTGTGTATGCAAGATTGCTTGAGCGGAATTCCGTCGGAAAAACCTTCAGGAGTTTATTCAGACGGGAAAACCGGTCATGCATACAGGGCATAATACTTACCTGAGTTCCATCTAGATCAAGCAATGTTATAGGATTGTCTCGCCTGCCCAGGATGCCCCTGGTCATTGGCTGAGACAGCAGCACGGTGCCATTGGCTCACAATGCTGTTAGTCAGCCAATAAGGAGAGAGGGGAATGTGGGGTCGGGGCTCTGTGTCTGAATGGACACGGAGTTGCAGCCCAGCTCAGGTGCCCCCATAGCAAGCTGCTTGCTGTGGGAGCATTCAACAGGAGGGAGGGACCAGGAGCACTGAAGGACACGAAAAGAGGGGGATCTGGGCTGCTCTGTGCAAATCCATTGCACAGGTCAGGTAAGTATAACATGTTTGCTATTTTTAACTAAAAAAAAAAAAAAAAACACTTTAGTATCACTTTAAGCCTCCATTAATCTACATAGAATATTCCACCTACATTGTGTTTAGCTGGTTAGTGGGCATGGAGGAGGGAGGGAGTGGGCTTTTACTACTGTATATACGCCCTCTATAGTCACATGGGCGGCTCAAATGTGATAGGGAGGAAATGCTCAGCATAGAACCTCACTGAAAACTGAGCATGTGCAGAGTTGCCAACACAGCTGCAAAATTCCTATCTGAATTTGGGACATGAACAGAAGGGGGAGATAGAGAGCAGCAGGATAAATCAGGTTTTTGCAGAATACAGAAAATGAATCTCATAGTAACTGCGATAGTATGAACAGCATGTAATACATCATTTATCAATAGTTTTTTATGATGTGAGTTTAGTGACATTTTAAGACTTTTTGCACTTCATTGGATACATTCTTGTTTTAGGTCTGTGGCTCACTAGGTAGAGAAGCCAGTATCAAGGCAAATGTTACCCTGCACTCAAATGTTGAGAACCAGTCATTGATGAAATTCGCTCAGATTTAGTAGGCTTCATTTTACAGAGAACTAAATGCAGTGAATGACACGGTAGAACAGTAACTGGTGTTCGTAATATTTTGGGTATTATTTTTAGATGACAAGGTGACATGTTATTAGTATAGCTCTCCAGCTCAGTGACAGTGGAAATACCTTCTCTCCTTTATGATATTCCTAACACACAGGTCTTTGTGGTATTGTACAAACTGGTGGCATGTCATGCGGATTTCTTCTGGCAGCCGGGTCTCCTCCACAGCCACACTGGGTTCTCTGCCATTCCACAGGAATTCAAGTCTAAAAGTGCAAATAGGAGACATTTCACAAAACAGCCAGATTTACACAGGTCACAATGAATGTGTTTTTTTAATGTAAAATTTTGTTTAAAGAAAGGTTCATTATAGACCCCCAAGGGTGATGGGGTGAGTAGAGAAAAGTTTGGGAGTGTTCTGCACTAAATAGTATAGCAACTTCTGTGTGTGTTCTATTGATGTGGATGCAGGAACTAAGGTAAAGGGGGTCAGCTAAGAAATGTATAGAACTACAAATCCCTGCTTTAGTAGAGAGCTAAAAATGTTTAATAAATCTGACTTGTTAATGGATAACAACACTTCTGAGCATGTATCTTAAAGTTGTTTGTATTCAGATCTTCATGCTGGTTTCCCCTGATCCCTGATCCTACAACCAGGTCTCAACTTCGCTCTGACTCTGAGCTTTGTCATACCACCTCACTATCCAATGGGAAACCTCTTTTAGCTACTATGACATCCTACTCAATAGCGAGATCGCACTGAGTGGAGGGGGGTCCATTTGTTTTAGAGAAAAGGTGTCTAGTTCGATTTCATTTATGTGTGTTTTTGATTAACAATTTTTTTTAAAGTGGGCCTTTTCCAAGGCTCTGATGGAAGCAGCTGAACCTATTTAAAGAGGAAGTAAACCCTGATGAGTTTACTTCCTCTTTGATTCCCTGCAAAAGGTAAAGCATAATGGACTACTATGCATCACATAGTAGTCCATTATGTGTCACTTACCTGACACAGGAGCCAGTGATGTCACCGCTGTCCCCTGTAGTCCGCAGCATCCATCTTCTCGGTGGGTCTCGCTGCTCCGCCGCTGTCATTCGACGAAGCCACGGTGATGTCACTCCCGCGCATGTGCACGGGAGCCGTCACTCCCGCATGCGCCGTAGACAGCAG
Source organism: Lithobates pipiens (assembly GCF_037356315.1). Lineage (NCBI taxonomy): Eukaryota > Metazoa > Chordata > Amphibia > Anura > Ranidae > Lithobates > Lithobates pipiens. The sequence goes on from NW_027507784.1 coordinate 104,544,152, forward strand.
TGCCTGTGTTTTGCCAAATATCTCCTAAACCGTGTAGGTTTAGGAGATATTTCTTGGACCTACAGGTAAGCCTTAATCTAGGCTTACCTGTAGGTCAAAGTGGTTTGTAAGGGTTTACAACCACTTTAATTTCACTAGGGGTAAATCACAAGTCACTGGCTTAGAACAAATGACTTCGAGAATGGCTGCTTCCATCAGAAGCTTTTCAACAGGGCTTTTTATTTTTAAATTTTTACTCCCGACAAAGTCCTTTTAAGATCCATTTGAAGGCTGACACATTTTATGTCTTTATAATACTTTACTCATGTAGGTCATTAATTGCGGCTTATAAAATGCTTGGAAGTTCACTTAAAAACACCTGAGTAAAAATGCTGCTTCCTTCCCGCTCACTCCGGTGATCTATTTTGCCATAGTTTAGTAACAGCTACACCACTTAGCACAAGTGTCCTCACCCAGACATGTGCTGCACTAGAAGAAAGTGTATATCTGACCAATTCTATTACTGAGCCCTGACTACAAACTGAACTGGATCTACCGCTGGTGCCTGTTAGACCACATGAACATATTTAGCCACCTTGCATAATTGATAACAGGAATAGGGAGGTATGAACAGGCAGTCCCCGGGTTACAAGCAAGATAGGGACTGTAGGTTTGTTCTTAAGTTGAATCTGTTTGTAAGTCGGAACAGGTACGTTTTTTTAAGTGTAGCCCCAGCCAATAAAAATATTTTTTAAGCTTTTTGGATAGCATAGGGAAGGGTTAACACCCCTGTAAAGCTTGTTTTGCTGTCTGTGCCTGTTCAGAAGATTTCACCTCACTTTCTGTCCCAATGACAATTAGATTTTGAAAATTTTGGGTTGTTGTGGAAACAAGGATTGGTGATAAAGCATCAATGGAAATACTTTTTTCCTATAATAACTCTTACAGGAGTGAATCTCCCTTCCTAGGGGAAGATTTCCTCACACTTCCTGTTGTCTCCATCCGTTTGTAAGTAGGAGTCGTTTGTAAGTCAGATGTTTGTAACTAGGGGACTGCCCTGAATATGAAAATAGAGGTTGTTGGTACATTGTCTATCTGACTAGATATTTTTGTGACTTGAACTTGGCTCTGAAAGACGTTAGTAGCATACCAAATTACATACAATTCTACAACCACAGCTAAAAAGTGTTCCATATGCAACAGTCTAAAAATGTCAGCTTTACGTGTTTGCTGTGATGTCCAGCACTGCATCTCTCTAAATATACAGTTAGGTCCATATATATTTGGATACAGGCACAACTTTCATACTTTTGCCACCAGAATAAAGTTTAGACTTTCAGCTTTAATTCAAGGGGTTGAACATAAATATCAAGTACAAATTTTAGGAACCGCAACCATTTTTACACACACACACCCCCATTTTCAGGTGCTCAAATGTAATTGAAGAAATGAATATAAAATCATAAATTAAATATTTTTTTTAATATTTTGTTGAGAATCCTTTACTGACAATGACTGCCTGAAGTCTAGAGCCCATGGTCATTACCAGAAACTGGTCTCCTCCTTTCTGATTCTTTGCCAGGCTCTAACTGCAGCGGTCTTCAGTTCTTTGTTTGTGGGCCTTTGTCTTTAGTTTTGCCTTCAGAAAGTGAAATGCATGCTCAATTGGGTTGGAATCAGGTGACTGATTTGGCCATTGCAGAATATTCCACTTCTTTTCCTTCAAAAGCTCTTGGGTTGCTTTTGCAGTGTCTTTTGGATCATTGGTTTGGGGTTGTGCTTGGCCCCTTAGTTCCAGTGAAGGGAACTCTGAAGGTGTCAGCATCCCAAGACATTTTGGATAATTTCATGCTCCCAACTTTGAGGGAACGGTTTGGGAATGGCCTCTTCCTGTTCCAACAAGACTGCGCACCAGTGCACAAAGCAAGGCCCATAAAGACATGGACTTAGCAAGGGTGGTGGAAAAATAACTTCAAGTGCAAAAAATCACATTATAATAGTAACTAAAATATATAGAATTAGGTGTAACAATCTAAAACATAAAAGTTGAGAAGTGCTATAACAGTATGAACCTCCCAACTAAAAAGTTGTTGCACTTGAAGTTAATTTGTATTGCAATTCTCTATAGAGGGGTTAACACCAGCCTTGCCAAGTATAAAAAATAATAATAATTGAATGCCTTATTCTCATTTTGATGTGTATTACATGTGAAATCACACATCACTGGAAAGATTGAAGATAATCTGTATGGCAAATATCTATAGGAGGGGTTTCCACCATCCCTGCCAAGTTTAATTTTTTATGTCTTTTTTCAGTTTGATGTACATTATATGTGACATTACATATCACAGAGACTGATATTGTGGTTATATTGAAGCTTATTGAGATTTCCATACATAAGAGGGTTCCACCATTATTGATAAGTTATTGAATAGTAAATTAGAGCTACACTTTTTTTTTTTTTGTGGTGTGGGAACATATAACAGTGCTTAGCAGCAAACCTTTTACTGACACTTTTATTTTACCTCCAGTATTTTTTTGTTAATAGTAGTGTGGTGATTTCCCATTATACTAAAGATCGGCATGTGGCATTAATAAAACATCGATGGATTTCAGTTGTGCCCCACCAGGCTGGCCTCCTGTTGACAATGTGCCTGGCTGCTGAGTTCATCTCCCCATCCCTGCACTCAGTGCACTGATGGGCACTGATATGCAGCACTCATGCGCACTGATTGGCAGCACTGATGGCCACTAACAGGTGGCACTCATAGGCAGCATTGCTGGGCCCTGATTGGCAGCATTTAGTGGCACTGATTGGCAGCACTAATGGGCACCAATTGCAGCACCGATGGTCATTGTTAGGCAGCAATGATAGTCACTGATAGGCGGCACCGATTGTCACCGATAGGCGGCACTGATTGGAAGCACTTATGGGCAGCACTGATAAGTGGCATTGGTTGGCACTGATAGGCAGCACTGATGCGCACCAATAGGCAACACTGATTGGCAGCAGTGATGGGCACTAACAGGTGGCACTCATAGGCAGCATTGCTGGGCCCTGATTGGCAGCATTTAGTGGCACTGATTGGCAGCACTAATGGGCACCAATTGCAGCACCGATGGTCATTGTTAGGCAGCAATGATAGTCACTGATAGGCGGCACCGATTGTCACCGATAGGCGGCACTGATTGGAAGCACTTATGGGCAGCACTGATAGGTGGCATTGGTTGGCACTGATAGGCAGCACTGATGCGCACCAATAGGCAACACTGATTGGCAGCAGTGATGGGCAATACTGATAGGCAGCATTGATGGGCACTCATTAGCACTAATAGATGGCATTGGTTGACACTGATTGCCACTGAGATGGCACTGATAGGCAGCACTGATGGGCACTAATTGGTGGCATCAGTTGGCACTGATAGGCAGCACTGAAGGGCACCAATGGGCAAAAGATTGTCAGCACTGATAGGCGACACCGATTGGAAGCACTGATGGGCACTAATTAGCACCGATAGGTAGAATTGGTTGGGATTGATTGGCAATGAAAGGTGGCACTGATAGATAGGGGGAGTTTCACATTGAGCAGTCAGCGAGGCCTGTAAGAGTCGCTAAGTGCGTGAAACTGTCATGTAATGTAACTGCTACCTGTCAAAACTCAGCGGCGATGTCGGGGGTGGGTGGGACTGAACAGCTAACAAACACCTGCCAATGATTGGGCTGCTCAACAAAGGTGGCGGAGCAATATACATGGAGCGGCACGCCCAGCCCCTATCCCACTGGCTGGTGTTTGATAGCTGTTCCGACCGCTCACCCCCAACATCACCGCCGAGTTTTGATAGCTAGTCTCTCTCCCTGTATGCAGTTACATTACATGACAGTTTCACGCACTTAGCGGATCGTACAAGCCTCGCTGACTGCTCAATATGATACTGTTAAGCAGGCAGCGCGCTATCCACTATCCTGCAGCATTTTGCACCAAATCTTGGGAGACAGCTGGCATGCAGCCACACTAATATGCAGGGGGTGTACCCAGGCACATCCTATCCTATACATCCATGCGCTCGCCTATGCACATCATGAATAAATACCAATGACCCAGTGCCACTGGAAGCCATGCATGCCCATGCCATTATGCTGCCTTTTCCACGGTTTACAGAGGCTATTGTGTGCTTTGGATCATGAGCTGTTCCAAGCATTCTACACACATTTTTCTTCCCATCATTTTGGTACAGATTATTCTTAGTTTCATCCAAAGTCCAAAGAATCATTTTCCAGAACTGGTCTGTTTTTTTTTTGTTTGTTTTTTTAAGATATTTTTTGACAAAGTCTAATCTGGCTTTTCTATTCTTCAGGCTTATGAATGGTTTGCATCTTGGGGTGAACCCTCTGCATTTTCTTTTGTGAAGTCTTCTCTTGATTGCAGACTTTGACAACAATACGCCCACCTCCTGGAAAGTGTCCTTCACTTGTCTGGATGTTGTGAATGGGTTTTTCTTTACCATAGAGAGGATCCTGCAATCACCACCACGGTTGTCTTCTGTCGAAGTCCAGGCCTTTTTATGTTGCTGAGCTCACCAGTGCGTTCTTCTTTCCTCAGAATGTACCAGACTGTTGATTTGGCCACTCCTAATGTTGCTGCAATCTCTCTGATGGATTTGTTTGGTTTTTGAAGCCTTACAATGGCCTGTTTCACTTGCATGGACAGCTCCTTTGAACGCAAGATGTAGGTTCACAGCAATAGATTCCAAATGCAAATACCACATTTAGAATCAACTCCAGTCCTTTTATCTGCTTAATGAAGAATAAATTAAGCAGTAGCCCGCACCTGGCCATGAAACAACTTTTGGTTCAATTGTCAAATTACCTTTGGCCCCTTGAAAAAAAAGGGGGGGGGGGTGGCTATTCTTAAGAGCTGTAATTCCTAAGCTCTTCCTCTGATTTGGATGTACATAACCGCAAATTAAACCCGGGAGTATGCACTTTCAGGCCATATCATTATATAACTATAGCTTCAATATGTTTTGGTGAATACCTGAAAAAGAAACTAAAATTGTGTCTGTGTCCAAACATATGGACCTAACGTTACATCTTCTTAAAAGGTATTAGGAAATCAACAAGACCATTGGTTGGAACTTTAACTATTCTGGGTATTTTGAAATATTGCATGCAAATCAAAAAAAATATTGTGAGATATACCTTTTCTTGAATGGAAGAATAATCAAGTGTTTGTCCAATCCAAAAATGGCAAATGACAGAAAACCCTATAGAGATCAATCAACAAAGTTATAAACAGAAAATGTATGCAATGGTGTGAATTGCTGCAATCGCCAAAGCCACAGAGCCCCACAACGTTACATTTTGCCCCTGCAGCAACAGGTCTCCCCTATACTTGCCTGGTACATGTGCCAACCAATGCTGCCCATGCAGTGTGAGGGAGTTGAATAAAACTGCAGAAGATAGGACGCAAGCACTATAAGTTAGGGGACATGGAAGGAGTAAAGTGTCTTGGTTACCAATAGGCTGCCATTTAATCTCAAACCTATTGGCTGATAACAGCGATCATTACAAGCAGCTTCAGTCAACAGGTTTTCAATTACATGACAGCCTGTTGCTAAACAAAGGCATAAGCTTACTGATACTAGCTCAGGTAGCATTTAACAGTGGCACAACGTACCCATTGCAGTTGTCTTGCAAACAATGTGTTGTACACATGGTAGCCAACAGTCTAAACCTCTCCCAGTAAACAGAAATTCTTACTGGTTGTTTAAAATTATACTCCTTTCAAAAATTTAAATTTAGCTTTGAAATGCATACAGGGAAAACTGCCTACCTGCTCAGAGCTCCAGGTTTTTTTAACCAAGCAAAGTTGTAGTGCATATCGCCCACCCACTGTATTTTGTCAGTAATCTGGGAAGCTGTTTTGCATACCTGTATGGAATGCTGCACAAGTACACCCCTCCCCACCCAAACGTCCCACATATAGAAAGCACAATGTAACCCTAACGGTCATAACCAAGTACCTCTCAGCTAACAATTACAATAAACCTGCCTTGGAAGTTTGAAATGGATTGTAATACATCAAGGAGAGAGCGCGGTAAGTTACATAGTTCAGGCTTTAGGAAGCAGAGCCACACCACATGCAAGGAACTCTGAAATCTGGCAGCACAGAATTCTAGTTATATTCATAGAAGTATAATACAATGTTAGTTCTTCTATTAAGGGTGTTCACAGGAAAAACTCATGTTCTGTAAGCCATGGCATTCCTGTTTAAAATGCTTCCCAGCCACTTACACACACAGTATCTCACAAAAGTGAGTACACTCCTCACATTTTTGTAAATATATTATTATAGCTTTTCATGTGACAAAACTGAAGAAATGACACTTTGCTATAATGTAAAGTAGTGAGTGTACAGCTGGTATAACAATGTCAATTTTCTGTCCCCTCAAAATAACTTAACACACAGCCATTAATTCTTTCCAGTAGAAGGGCTCCCACACTGGGATCTATCCTATCTCTTAGCCTTTTTCATCCTCATCATCCTCCACAAACATGGCCAAGTACCACTGGATCTTTTCCTTGTAATACCAGCACATGTAGACAATGTAGAAGACACAGAAAAAAACTGTTGCCTCTTTCTCCACAGGCAAAACCTACA